>NC_058409.1:96552524-96613874 GCF_002201575.2 Neomonachus schauinslandi | reverse complement strand
TTTCTTTCTTTCTTTCTTTCTTTCTTTCTTTCTTTCTTTCTTTCTTTTTCTTTTTTTTTACTTTGGCCTGTTTTCCAATCTAGCTGTGCCTTAAATTTCACTTTATGTATGACTTTGATATCATTTTTAAATTTAAATAAGACCCAAAGGCCTCTAATTCTAGGAATAAAGGAGCCACGTAGGAACAAAAAAGGTGAAGGGGGAAAAGAAAGTGATTGATGTGAAATAGAAAGGAATTTGACAAGGGGAGATACAAATCTTTTCTGTTTCCTATGTTACAAATTTGAACAAATCGAAGATTAAAAATCTTCTGTGCAATTTGCCTAAAGTCCCAATTCATCCTCAGATTTTTTTAACATAACCAATTTAAACACTTTCTATTATCTCCTAGGATCAAAAGAATCAATCAACATCTTCTACAGTCTTATGGGTCCTCAATCATGCTTGCCCAAGGCAATGAAAATCAAATCAAAGCTGCCTCTATGGGTAGGGAGTTATAACTCAATATAACAGAAAATACCTCAGTAGTAAAAAACCTTGCATAAAATGAAATGTAATTCATGCTCATTGAAAACTATATCCTTTCAGAGATTATAGGGAGATTTTCTCAATCTGTTCTTCTTCCTTCAAAAGGAGTTTTTAAAATGTCAACCTGTTATTCTTTCTGAGGCAGAAGATTAATTTTGTAATCAATCCAAATCCTATGTTCCTAATTTTATAGATTTCTCTTCACTTTGATAGCTTTAGATTATGACATTGAATTTAGATTTTTTTTGAGAAATCAACATTCATTTTGAAAACAGTAACTATCATATATAAATATGCAAACCTGAATATTGACCAGTATGATTGTGTGTGTGTGTGTGTGTGTGATAGATATCCAGTGTATTTGTTTCAGTAATAGCACTGATCAAAAGGTAGCAATAGAAAAGACAAACTCAGGACAGTCTTTCAATCCGTATTTTAAATGTAACTAGTTTGATTACAGTAAAGGAAGTTTCTCTAAAATGGTTTGTCTGGGTGTTTCATTGCATATAGATCTGAACTTGCTGTTTTGTTTTTATTATCTCTACTTCTATCTGCTATATATAAAATGTATATTAGAAACAATTCAGTAAGGAAATTTGAGATTTTGAATTTTTCTACCTTTGTGAAATGTAAGGAATCCTATATTTCTAACTGCGTTAGATGAGAAAAATTCTTTCCCTCCCCCACCATCAATTCTGTTTTCAATGATTTGAAGAGATGTGCACTAAAATCTCATTGCTCTTAAGATTCATTATTTATTTGGGGTTCCTGGGTGGCTCAGTTGACTGAACATCTGGCTCTTGATTTTGGTTCAGGTCATGATTTCAGGGTCATGGGATTGAGCCCTGTGTCAGGCTCCATGCTCAGAGGGGAATCTGCTTGAGATTCCCTCCCTCTCCCTCTGTATCCCCCTGCTCCATTCATGCGTACTCTCTCTCTAAAATCAATCAATCAATCTTAAAAAAAAGATATATTACTTACTAGTACTACTACTTATTACTTGATGAAGGAAATAGAACAAGTAAAATACTTTGATCACTTAATATAATAATAATTTAAATTATGGTAGTGAAAATTATATTTGTAGCCATGTCTACAGAGTGGAACTGGGGTAGGATGCTCCCTACACTATTTCCATACTTTGGGGATAAAAAGAAGCATACTGTAGTCACATGTATCCACATTATATGCACTTGTTTATTATGTTCCACTTAAAATAAATTTTCCTTTTTTGTGTGGGAATGCCATCATGGATAAAGCATGGAATTTTTCATTTTTTTTAAGAGTCCTAGTATCAACCATAGCATTTGTAATCTGTATATGACTAAAAATATCAAAATTATATTTATTTATACTGTTTATACCCACCTTTAGAACTAACTTTAGAATACTGAAACTGTTAAGTTTAAGAAAGCCTATCTTATCTTTTTAAGACTTTATTTATTTATTTATTTGAGAGAGAGAGTGTGTGAGACAGAGATAGATCATGAGCAGGGGGCAGAGGGAGAGGGTGAAACAGACTCCCCGCTGATCAGGGAGCCCCACATGGACTGGATCCCAGGACCCTGGGATCATGATCTGAGACGAAGGCAGAAGCTTAACTAACTGAGCCACCCAAGCGCCCAAGGAAGCCTATCTTATTGGCTCACATCTACTAGTAATAACATGCATGTTTTTATTTTTTAGTTCTTATTTTTTTGAAGATTTTATTTATTTACTTGAGAGAGAGCGAGCGAGTGCATAAGCAGGGGGAGGGGCAGAGGGAGAAACAGAAATGGAGAAACAGACTCCCTGCTGGGCAGAGAGCCTGATGCTGGGCTTGATCCCAGGACCCCGAGATCATGACCCCAACTGAAGGCAGACGCTTAACTGACTGAGCCACTCAGGCGCCCTTGACATGCATGTCTTTAAATGGAATTTGTGAATCATTTTTCAAAAGGCTATATATTTCCTAAATTATATTTAAAATTATTTGAGGTGGGTGGTAGGTAGGTGGTGAGGAAGAAAATGAGACAAATACTTTTGAAAAGGACAGTATTGGATCTGAATACATAGATTATAATTACTATTCTAGATTCTATCTTGATCTCTAGGATGTATAAAAGAAAAATGTTGGGGTGCCTGGGTGGCTCAGTTGGTTAAGCATCTGCCTTCAGCTCAGGTCATGATCCCAGGATCCTCTTAGCAGGGAGCCTGCTTCTCCCTCTCTCTCTGCAGCTCCCCTTGCTTGTGCTCTCTTGCTCTCTCTTGGTCAAATAAATAAATAAAATCTTAAAAAAAAGAAAAAAGAAAAATGTTTTCATTGAAATAGGAATAAAAATTGTTTGAATGTGATTTATGAAACATCAATGTTGTGGTCATTATGATTTAAGATTTACATGTAAAGTGTTGTATATTTATATCATGGGAAATCCATGCTTTTCCTTTATGGATTTCACTTCTAGATTTTGCTTTGAATTGCAATATTTAAATAACAAAATGATTGTCAAATTAAATTGAATTTAATCTGAATAATATAGAAGCAATGTTGCCAAATTTCACTTAGTGTAATTCTGGAATGACAAGAGGCCTTAGGCACTTTAAAGATTGTGTCAGTTTTATACAGTTAGGTTAGCCAAACTTCAATCTGGAAACTTACCTTGGTTGTAGTTTGTTTCTTTTTCTAACATAGTAAGACACCAATTATTTTATGGGGTCATTTATGTAATACTTTTATCATGTTTTATTTAGTGCATATGATTTTTAGGTGAAATATTTTTAAAGAAATATTTTCTGATTATTTAGAATTTTAAATCCTTTATAAAATATCAAGATAGATCTAACTTTTCTTTTTATTCATATGCATGGTAACTTATTTCTCTGAAATTGGTATACAAAATGAGGGACTCTAAAGACAAAGTCAGTCAGTACTGAGGACTTGATTTTATTTCACTTGTCGAGGGCCAAGCAAAAATGTTACAGAGAAACTGATGCTCAAAGATATCAAATAACTTTGTCCATGATTAAACAATTAGAAGTCTGTGGAGTTGGTATTTATACAAAGAGTGTCTGATTCTTAGTTCTGTACTCTTTTCCTTATGCCATTCTATAATACTCAAAATAATATTGGAGGAAGAGGATGTGACCCCACCTTGTCTCCTTTGATATCAGTTGAATACCACCTCAAATTTCTGTACCTCTCAAATCTTTTTAGGTCTTCATTCAACGAAATAATGTCACTGCCTACATTATAAGCTAGTAAAGGAACCCCAGTTCATCAGTGTAACAAGTTTTCACTCTACCTATTTCCTGTTTTAGAATCTGGGCTCTTACTTTACTTGCAACCTAGTTAAATAATCTGTTATGGTTTTATGGATGCTGGCAGAAGATACAAAACTCCAGACTCAGGAATAAAGGACTTAATTTTCACACAACAGCAAGTAATAGGAGCTTCATGTTTGCAACGGTTCCTCTTATTGCTCAAGTTCCATGGGAGTAAAGCATTGTGGCCTGGGTGGATGCTACATGCATGATGGTTTTACATCATAGCCAAGAAACAGAGAGTTGTTGGCATACCTCTCTTTTATAGCAAGTTTGCTCTTTATCCTGGAGGGAGATCTCAATTTATCCCCCCTAAATGCTACTGAAATACAATCTTGAGAAATATCCCAGGTAGAGATAGGTCTGGGCCTTGCATTCATGGCAAACTCACCAAGACCATGCTGGAATGATCAGGGCCTCTCTCAACATCTGTTATACCTTCCAATGATTCCTTATTGATCTTTGGTTATATTTATACCCAATATTCCCTCCATTTTTTTCTATCATTTTGTATTCTCCCTGACAAAATCTTCTGTCTACTTCACTCACCCTCTGCATTCAAACACAACTCACTAACACAAAATATGGAAACAAAAAATAAAATCATAAAGTTTTAGGGGTGCTATATTTATAATTCACATTTGTACTCTCCTAGAGCAACATTTTACAGCTTCTTCTAACTTTTACAACCAAGTATTCTTTCCCTGTCTCTTTTTTAGGTGATTGACCTGCTTCTTATTTCACCAAGAAGCAATCTGAATAGACCCTCCAAAGGTTTCCACATCCACAGGAGCTAACATAATAATAGCTATGCCAATAACTTCTGCTATTCATTGTGTTATTAAAAATGAACTGTTTCTGTTCCTGGTTAAGGCTAAACTCTTCACTTATGGAATACCTTCTCCTCTGGACTATAAATGGAAATGGTGCAATTGCCCACCTCTCTCTGGCATTATCAACTTCCTCCAGTCTTCTGGATTGTTTTAATAAGCATGCAACCATACTCCCATCCAAATTTTTTTAATAAGTGAAAGTCTACATATAATGGGATTCAAGGCTCCCTGCCTCTACTATCCCCAAAGATATCTTTGAGCTTTTTTTGCATAACAAAAAAAATTAAATGTGCTGTCATAAAGAATGGGCCACACGTTCTGGGACCTTTTTGGCAGTACAAAACACTAACAAACATTTGGAAATTAAATGTTTTATTTAATTCTATGGCAGGACTTCTTTTTCTACTAGATTCTATAAGTAGAAAAGGAATAGTGTATAGTCTTCCAGATTAAAACTAATAGAAACCAGACATCGATTTTTATTCTGATTATGATATTATTTTTGAAAATGATTATAAGGTGCATAACTTCATGTCTCGAATTTAGTAAGCATGAAATAAATATTAATCAGTAAAAAGAAAAACTTAGAACCCCATACGTAAATAAAATATTGCCCTTAATCAGGATTCATCAGTCTTGAATTACTCATTTTTAAACAACTGCCTCTACATTTCAACTATTTCTTAGCATAGTCATTTTTCAAGTTTTAATTTTCCATATACTCACAAAACTCCTTCTAGTTTATAATTTTAGTATCTCCAAAGTGATCCCATGGCATCTAAAATTAATTTTAAAATGAACACTTTAAAGATCTGATATATTCTTTTTGTGGCTAAACTCATTGGACCAGGAAGGACATCTATTATGCAAAGCTTTCCTGTTTTAGGTTGTACATGGCTGAACATTTTCCCTCAGTTTCATTGGGCCTGAATTTATTGTTTTTATTGTTAAAGGTAGTTATAATTTATTAAGTTGTTGGGTATAAGGAAACAACAACAAAAATGCTAATATAGCAAATTTATCCTCCAAGTTAACAGCGACAACAAAAAAGCATGAGTATATCTTATTTTGTTTTACAAGAGAGAGAAAGATTGTTGACTCCTAGTGATGACCTGGGGAAAGAATATTCTCTTCATTCTTGATTTTCTATCTTTTCCATTTAAAGATACTTAAATAAGTCCATCTTATTTCTCTTTTGCTTATTTGAATTCTCTTCAACATTCATTATAATTTTAAAAATTATCTTTTTATTTCTCATTTAAGACTAACAAAAATGTTCCAACTCCTCTAACTCTTGTGAATAGTTTTGTGCAGGCATAGTAGTCAAAATCATGGCAGCTGGATGAGCAGTTGGGAAGAAGCTGGAGTAAAGTAACAGCAGGACTAGTGGTCTTGTAGGCACCTGGGACATTCCAAGATTGGTAGCATATTATTGTGTACATTTGTGGTTTGCAGCATGAGGTCTGGAGCTGAATTATTTCTCTTTCAATCTTGTCTCTCTGGGTTATTAACATAGCAACCTGAGGTAAGTTATTTAACTACACTCTATCCTGATTTTCTTAATTGTAAAATAGTAAAAATAATAGAATCTACCTCATAGAGTTGTTGTGGTGATTAAATGACTTAATATATATAAGCCCATAAAAGGAATCCTTGTACATAGTAAGTACGAAATAGTTCTTAGGGAAGCCAAAATGTAACTAGGTAGACCAAAACAAAGATATTAGAGGAATTTGAAGCCCCTGGCACCTACAGATAGATCAAGCATTAAATACAGTCAAACATGTAGCCAGATTAACAACAATAACAACAATGGTGACAAAGAACACTGAAGAGTTATATAGTTGTAATTGCTCAACACATTATGTCTGGCTTTCAACAAAGGAAATCACAAGGCATGCTAAAAGGCAAGAAAAAAGCACAATCTGAAAAGACAGAGAAAAGATAAGAAATAGACTCACATGTGACACAGATTTTGGAATTATCAGTTAGGGAATTTCAAATAATTATGTGGAAGTGTTAAAGGTTCCAATGGAAAAGCAGATAGCTTGCAAAACAGATGGATATATAAGTAGAGAAATGGAAACTCTAAGAAAGAATTAAAGGAAATACTAGAAATCAAAAAGATTGTAACATAAATTAAAAAAAAATGCATTTGATGGACTCATTAGCAGACTGGTCATGGCCAAGGAAGGAATCAGTGAGCTTGAAGATACGCCAACAGAAATTTTCTAAACTGAAATGCAAAGAGGAAAAAAATATATAAAATAATTATGGAGAATTTTCAAAAAGTATAACAGAAACATAGTTGGAATAGCAGAAAGGGAAGAAAGAGAACAGAAGAAATATTTGAAGCTATTATTGCTGTGAATTTTTGGAATTAATGGCAGACACCAAGCCTCAGATCTTGGATGCTCAGAGCCAAGAAAAATTCCAAAAAACCCTATATATAGATGTATATTCAAACTTCAGAAAACCAAAGACAATGAGAAAAATCTTAAAAGATTTTCTTTTAAGAGGTAGGGGAAAATACACTTTACATATAGAGAAATAGAGTTTAGACTGCATCAGGAACCATGCAAGCTCAAAGGAAGTAGAATGGAATATTTAGCATTGATAGAGGAAAAAAGAAAACCCACCCACCAGCCTAGAATTCGATATCTAGTGAAGTTATTTCTCAAAGGTAAAAGGGAAATAAAGACTTTCTCAGACAAATAAAAACAGGGAGTTCATCAGCAGAGCTACCCTGCAAGTAATGTTAAGAAGTTCTTCAGGGAGAAGGAAAGTGATATCGGTCAGAATCCCATATCTACATAAAGAAAGCATTTCAGAGAAGGAATAAATGAAGAAAAAATATTATTTTTATTTTTATATTCTTAATCCATCTGAAATATATCTAAGGTAGTAATAGTAACAGTGTATGGGGTGAGTATAACATATGGATAAGTGAAATGAAAGACAACAATGTCATAAAGGAAGGGAAAAAGGACTTTGGGATTACTCTGTTATAAGGCAACTATACTATATATGAATTTACATAATGTTATTTTGAGGTAAATTTTGATTAGTTAAAAAATATAATGTAAGTTCTAGGGAAATCACTAAAAACTTTTAAAACAAAGTACTGTATGCTGTGAGAGGAGATAAATGAAGTCACATAAAATGCTTACATAAAACTGAAGAAGTCAGAAAAGAAGGGGGGAAGAAAGACCAAATACAATGAGTATAATATTTATAAACATGTTAATTATTAATCTACTGATATCAATAGTCATTTTAATCTGAATTTTCTAAATACATCAATTAAAAGATACTATCAGAGTGGATACAAGACCAAATTGTTTGTTATCTACAAGAAAAGCCCTTTAAATATAAAAACTCAGGTTAAAGTCAAAGGATTGGAGAAAGATATATCATGTTCACATTAATCCAAAGAAAGCAGTAGTAGCTATTTATAAATTTCAGCAAAGCATATTTTAGAATAAGAGAAGTTATCACTGATAGAGTGTTACATGATGATAAATAAATCAGTTTTCCAAGAAGACACAACAATTCTAAATGTCTGTGAACCTAACAACAGAGAATCAAATTATAAGGGCAAAAACATCTGACAGTACTACAATGAGGAATAGACAAATTCACTATTACAGTTGGAGAGACCAGCAACCCTCTTTCAGTAATTGATAGATCAAGCGGAAAAAATCAGTAAGGATATAGTTGATGTTAACAGCGCTATCAGTCAATTTATCTAATTGATATTTATAGAATACTCCATCCAACAACAGCAGAATATACATTCTTCTTAAACTTGCAATTGTATTTGCCCAGATAGACCATATTCTGTGCCATAAAACATATATTAACACATATAGATTAGCTATCATACAAAGTATGCTCTCAGACAAAAATGGAATTAAATTAGAAATCAACACCTGAAAGATAACTGGAGAATCCCCCAAATATTTGGACATTTAACAGTACTTGTCTAATAAAACATGGATCAAAGAAAAAGTCTCAATAGAAATTTAAAAATATTAAAAAAAAATAAAAATAGAACTTAACAAAATGTGTGAGATATAATGAAACCAATGTTAAGATATAAATTTATAGCATTACACAAATTAGAAAAGGAGAATAAAAATCAATTATCTAAGATTTTTACCTTAGGAAACTAGAAGAGTTGAAGTCTAGTCAAGCAGGGAAAAAAAAAAGAACAATAAAAATTAGAACAGAATTACTGAAATTGTAAACAAGAAAACAATATAGAAAACAACAAAACCAAAACCTTATTTTTTGAAAAGAACAATGTAATTGATAAATGTTTCACCAGGCCAATTAAGAAAAAAAGATAAAAATACCAGAAATGAAAGAAATATCACTCCTGAGCCCGTGGACAATAAAAGTGTAACAATGGAATTCTATAAACAACTCTTTGTCCTCAGTTTGATAATTTACATGAAATGGATTAATTTCTCTTAATACACTAGCCACCAGCACTCTTACAAAGAAAAATGGATAATCTGAATAAGCCTATATATATTAAATGCATTGAATCAGTAGTTAATAACCTTCTAAAAAGAAAGCACCATGGATGAAAGACCTCAATGTGAGACAGGAATCCATCCAAATCCTAGAGGAGAACATAGGCAGTAACCTCTTTGACATCGGCCACAGCAACTTCTTTCAAGATACATCTCCAAAAGCTAGTGAAACAAAAGCAAAAATGAACTTTTGGGACCTCATCAAGATAAAAAGCTTCTGCACAGCAAAGGAAACAGTCAACAAAACAAAGAGGCAACCCACAGAATGGGAGAAGATATTTGCAAATGACACTACAGATAAAGGGCTGGTATCCAAGATCTATAAAGAACTTCTCAAACTCAACACCCAAAAAACAAATAATCAACTCAAAAAATGGGCAGAAGATATGAAAAGACACTTCTCTGAAGAAGACATACAAATGGCTAACAGACACATGAAAAAATGTTCATCATCATTAGCCATCAGGGAAATCCAAATCAAAACCACACTGAGATACCACCTTACCCCAGTTAGAATGGCAAAAATGGACAGGGAAAGAAACAACAAATGTTGGAGAGGTTGTGGAGAAAGGGGAACCCTCTTACACTGTTGGTGGGAATGCAAGTTGGTACAGCCACTTTGGAAAACAGTGTGGAGGTGCCTCAAAAATTTAAAAATAGAGCTACCCTATGACCCAGCAATTGCACTCCTGGGTATTTACCCCAAAGACACAGATGTAGTGAAAAGAAGGGCCATATGCACCCCAATGTTCATAGCAGCAATGTCTGCAATAGCCAAACTGTGGAAAGAGCCGAGATGCCCTTCAACAGATGAATGGATAAAGAAGATGTGGTCCATATATACAATGGAATATTACTCAGCCATCAGAAAAGATGAATACCCAACTTTTACATCAACATGGATGGGACTGGAGGAGACTATGCTAAGTGAAATAAGTCAAGCAGAGAAAGTCAATTATCATATGGTTTCACTTATTTGTGGAACATAAGGAATAACATGGAGGACATTAGGAGAAGGAAGGGAAAAATGGGGGGTGGGAATTGGAGGGAGAGATGAACCATGAGAGACTATGGACCTGAGAAACAAAGAGGGTTTTAGAGGGGAGGGGGGAGGGGGGATTGGTTAGCCCGGTGATGGGTATTAAGGAGGGCACATACTGCATGGAGCACTGGGTGTTATACGAAAACAATGGATCGTGGATCACTACATCAAAAACTAATGATGTATTGTATGGTGACTAACATAACATAATAAATTTTTGTTAAAAAAAGGTATGCATTAAAAAAAAAAAAGAAAGCACCAGTCTCAGATAATTTCATTGGTAAATTTTACCAAACAATTAAGGAAGAAATAATGCCAGTTCTCCACAGTCTCTTCCAGAATATGAAAACAAGGAGGAAGCACTTCCTAAGCCATTCTACAGAGCACGCATTACCCTAATATCAAATCCATATAAAAATATTCCAAAAAAGAAATACTATGTGTCAGTATATCTCATGAACATAGAAACAAAACTGATCCAAAAAATATCAAATAAAATTGAAAAATGTATAAATTAAATTATACAAATGACCAAGTGGGATTACTCTATGTATGCAAAGCTGGTTCAACTTTTGAAAATCAGACTCTGTAACCTACCACATCTAGAGGCTAAAGAAAAAAATCATATCTAATCATTCAGAAAAAGCATTTGAAAAATCTGACATTTGTGATAAAAACATGCATAAAATTAGGAAAATAGGGGCTCTTCCCCATCTTGATAATGAATATCTTCAAAAATCCAACAGCTAATATTAATGGTGAGAAACTGGACTTTCTCCCTATTTGGAAATGAAACAAGAATGCCCTCTCTGAGCATTCCTATTCAACATTACAGTGGAAGTCCTATCTAGTCAATAACACAATAAAACAAAATAAAAGGTAGACAAATAGGGAAGAATGAAATAATGCTGTCTTTGTTAACAGATGACAAGATTATGAAAATCCCAAAGAATTGAACAAAAATTGTTGGAACTAACAAGTAAATATGGTAAGGTGACAAGATAGGACAAGGTAAATATTTTTTCCAATATGCCAGAATGAAAAATTGGAACTTGAAATTAGAAGAAAAAAAATAGATTTTAATAGTATCAAACACAAGAAATATTTAGGAATTAATCTAACAAAATATGTACAGGATTTATATGCAAAAAAACCCTGTTAAACTCTGGTGAAATAAAGAAGATATAAATAGAGAGATAGTCTTTGTTTAATGGATTAGAAAACTTAATATTGTTAATATATCAGTTCCTTCCAAACTTGTTCTATAGATCCTCACAATCCCACTTAAACCTCTTTGTAGATACTAACAAACTTACTGTAAAATTTACATAGAGAGGCAAAAACACCTGGAATAGCCAACAGTATGCTGAAAAAGAAAAAAAAGTTGGAGGGACCCACCGAATCACATACAAAGCAACAATAATCAAGACAGCATGACATTGGCAAAGAATAGAACATAGATCAATAAAACATAATATAAAGCCCAGAAATAGACCCACCCTTCTCACTACCCAAATGTGGGCTATGCTGAGTGATTTACTACAGAGAGTACAGTGGGGAAAGGAGTAAGGGGAAAGTAACTTTATAGTGGAGAAACATGACAAACTCTACCTCAGCCATGTGATCAAGATGAGTAATACAGGCAGTAGTATTAAGTCATCTTGGTGGCACATATCTTTAATAAGGTATGATGAAATGGCACTTCACCTCTATGTTCTTCCTCCTTAAAATCCGTAACTGTGGTCTAATCACAAGAAACATATTAGACAAATCCCAGTTGAGGAGCATTCTCAAAACTGACCAGTACTCCTCAAAACTGCTAAGGTCATCAAAAACAAGGAAAGTCTGAAGAAATGTCATAGCCAAGAGGAGCCTGAGAAGATATGATGACTAAATGTAATATGGCGGGGAGCCTGGGTGGCTCAGTTGGTTAAGTGTCTGCCTTCAGCTCAGGTCATGATCTCTGGGTCCTGGGATCAAACCCAGCGTCTGGCTTCCTTCTCAACAGGGAGTCTGCTTCTCTCTCTAGCTCCCCCTCTACCCATTCCCACCATGTGTTTTCTCTCTCAAATAAATAAATAAAATCTTTAAAAAAATAAATGTGATATGGCATCATGGATGGGATCCTCGAACAGAAAAAGGGCATTAGTTAAAAACAACAAAAATCTGAATAAACTGTGGACTTTAGTATATAATATACCAATGTACCAATATTATGTAATAATATTGCTACCAATAATAATAATAATAATGTACTGATATTTGTTCATTAGTTGTAACAAATATACCATACAAATATACAGTGTTAATCCTAATGGAAACTGGGTATAGGGTATATGGGAAATCTCTGTACTATTCCTTGTGATTTTTCCAAAAAGTTTCTTCCTTAATTATTTAATTTTTTAAAGATTTTATTTATTTATTTATTTATTTGACAGAGAGAGAGAAAGCACAAGCAGGGGAAGCCTCAGAGGGAGAGCGAGAAGCAGGCTGAGCAGGGAGCCTAATGCGGGGCTCAATGCAGGGCTTGATCTCGGGACTCCAGGATCCCGACCTGGGCTGAAGGCAGACGCATTACTGACTGAGCCACCCAGGCACCCCTCTTTCTTAATTTTAAAAATAGATTTGCTAAGGTCTAGCCACTGGAGATTCTGATTCAGTAATCTGGCATGAGGCCCTACAAATGCCGTTTTTTAATATCTCCCGAGACAGTAGAAAGCAGAATCAAGAGGCACGGGCTAGATTGTAAATTGAGTGAAGACAGCAACTTTGTAAGTAAAGCTAACTACTTATACAGCCTACCAACCACAGTGCCTGGCTTGAATAGACAGGAAATTAAATACTGTAGTGAGAAATGGAAGTAGTTGTTATTATTTAGCAGAGGAAAAAATATACTTTTAACTTATTAGTAAACAGTTTTGATGGTCTGCACATTTGTTCAAAACCCAAATACATAATGAAAATATTTTTATTCCACATAACATCTCTGTTGATAAGTGCAAAATGTGTATTTGCCATATTGTACAAATAATTAAGCAATTACAATCTTTTCTGTGTCACAATATTAGAATCTCTTTTGTGTTGATGAGAAAAAGATTAAATTTCAAACTTGCATTGAGAATATAAACAGAAGTAGTATGCTAACAAATAAAGATATACATATTTCATGGCATTTCCCCTCTGCAACAGATAAATTTTCTTTGAAAATATTTCATATATGTTTATGTACATACTTGTAACTAAAAGGTCATTTTTTGGATTTCCATTTATAAATGCCAGTGCCTAACATAATAGAAATTGCAAAAATAAAGGTTTGGAAAAAGAAATGCATGAATTAATGCATGCACTGAAGGCCTGGAAAGATACTAGTATGCTTAAAGTGATGTTCCTGCTGAATCCCAGTTCATTACAACTACTGATTATCCCAGTTTAGTATCTTCATTCACCTTTATTGTATGTATCTGTATATATATGTGTGTGTATACTATGTGTACTATGTGTATATATACATATATATACAAATCTAAGTATCATCTGAGTATGTATATTTAGATTTATATACACTGTTATTTATAAAGGAACCAACAAACTAGGGGAATAATTTTGAATGCTCACCAATTACAGAATCAAACATGTTATATTCAGCTTTTACAAACTACCTGGCCAATTTTATTAAAATACTTGGCCATAATATCTTCCTTATTCAAAATCTAATTTGCTCATTTTCTTCATATTAACATTTCCACCAGAGGGTGCAAAAGGGAAAACAATTGAGATTTATCTCATATTTCGTACTAAAAAGTAGCAATGAAGAAAACTTGAAGAAATGGGCTAGAATTATTTTTACATTTCTAAAAATTATGAAATTTAATTGGTTCTTTTAGGGTGTGAAAATCATTTTATATCCAATTTGGGGAAGCAGTACTGTATAGCAAAATGGTTAAGGATGGTTACAAGCAAGGCTAGGTTTATATTTGGCTTTGATACTCACTTTTTGGTTTTCATATTGGGAAAGTGGCATATACCTCTCTAAGCCAGTTTCCTTATTTCTAAAATGTCTCAGGCACCCACCACAAATTTCAGATTTTGTTCGGCACTAGGGAGGATATTGTTTTAAATTACAAGATAATTATTAAGCAGACCTACATTTTTAATTTATAGAGTTAAATAAGATTTGAATGAGACAATTTTTTTTGTACGCATTTAATTCAGCCTATAACACATAGCGATAAATAAATAATAGCTGATACTGCCTTTCTTGCCTCTAAAAGTGTTCTGTACCCAATTCCACCATGGGCGTTGAGGTACCCCATACAAATAAGTAATTCTCGGACACCAGCAGGGAGTCAGAATTCAACTCAGTACTATCCCAGATAGCATTAGATCACACAGGTTAGGGGTTCATTCTTACAAGACTACTCCTTTACTCCTTGCATACACCAGTCACAATCCTAGGTTGTTACCTGTGTTCTGACCAACTGGCCATGAACTGGAAGTTCCAACAACCCCTTCCAACTCAGATCTCAATAGCAAGTCCAGTTTGTTACTGGTAACTCTGACAAAGTTTCCCATAATCCCCTTCTTCGGTTCAATTAATTTGCTAGAGCAGCTCATAGAACTCAAAGAAACATATTTAGTAGATTACTGGCTTATTATAAAAGGATATAACTCAAACAACAGATGAAAGAGATACATAGGGCAAGGTATGGGGAAAGGGCTTGGAGCTTTTTTGTTCTCTCCAGTGTGCCACTCTCCCCAAATCTTTATGTGTTCACTAACCTAGAAGATCTTCAAACCCAGTCCTTTTAGGTTTTTATGGAAGCTTTATTACATAGGTGTGATTGATTAAGTCATTGGCTACTGGCAATTGATCCAACTTCCAGCTTTTCTCCCTTCCTTGGAGGTGGGGGACATTATGGGTGTAGGACTAAAAGTTCCAACCCTCTAAACTTGGTTGGTTCTCTCAGAAGCCGGCCCCCATCCTTAGGTGCTTTCCCAAAGTCACCTCATCAATGTAAAACTCCTTTATCACTCTCAACACTTAGGAAATTCTAAGAGTTTTAAGAATTTTGTGCCAACAATGGCAAAAAGACCATATATATTTTTCTTATTATAAATCACAGTATCACAGCCTCCCACATTATTGAAGAAGAGCAGGAGTTCAAGGTTTTGACAGAAGAAGCAGTGATTAGTGCATTGTTGCTGGAGCAGGGAGGAATCTTCTTTTCTTTTCTTAAAAGCAAGAGATAAAATTCCTAGGTGAAAAATGTCCTTCTTTGTTTAAATCACTCTTTCTTATTCCTGCTGGTTATGCAGGCTGCAAGGAGTGGTACATGGCTTCCTGACTCCATTTTAAATGAGGTTTCCTTTATTTTCACATAAATATGAGATTATTTAAATAATGTGTTATTGAACCTAAGAATGTCATTTCCTCTCTTTCTGATTTCAAGTTATAAATCAATCTCTCATCATGCCCTGGAAATATAAACAAGACCTATATTCAGAAAGATATGAGGCATGTGCACTTAAACTCACTTCCCCCACAGAACTCTAGGTGCAATAGATACAGGAGGTCAGGAAGAAGTTTTGGTCAAATTGGCACGAGAAAATAATCACATTATATATGGTCCCTCTGATCCCTCTGAGCTCCTAGATATTCGGTAGGTTTCTTCTCAGACACCCCTCGTAAATTCCAGTTGTGCTTTTTATTTGTTTCTTTGTTTTACCATGTAGGCTTTATTATGTCCAGTTTCCAACAGACCTACAATTTTAACTTATGGTTCACAACCATTCAGATCAAATTCTCATACCTCCTCTTTTATAATTGTCCCCAATACTTATTATTATTATTACTATTTATTTATTTATTTATAGAGAGGTAGGGAGAGACAGGGGGAGTAGCAGGGGGAGAGAAAGAATCTTAGGCAGGCTCCACACACAGTGCAGAGCCCAACATGGGGCTCTTTTTCAGAACCCTAAGATCATGACCTGAGTTGAAATCAAGAGTCGGATGATTAACAGACTGAGCCACCCAGGTGCCCTGTCACCAATACTCTTTGAAGTGTTTCATTGACCTATCATCAAAGATTTACTAGAGGATATGATCCAAACCCTTTGAAAAAACTTTAACCATTAATTGAGCTATCTTTAGCCATCTCTCCATGAATCATAATGCTTTCTTTCTTCATGTCCCAAATGGTCAAGAGAAAAACACATATGGCTTTTAATGGTTCTGCAAAATTTGTATGATGTTCAGTGGATTCTATGCCTATAACTCCTTTATTTCATGTAAACTTTCTGTTTGATACATGGAAGAATCTACTCATCTTTAGCAATTAACACAACTAATTCTTGTTATGAAGAATATCTGATAATATGCTAACCATCTGAGTAGTGATTCTTAATAACTAGAGTCTACCTGATCTTTTGAATGCAATATTAGCACTAAATTTTCTGAGTTAGTGGCCATTGATGGGGCGAATGCCAGAGTTCCCAGTGCCCCATGAACTATCCTTCCACTGCCTGAAGCAAAACATAATGTGTGTAATGATGGGAAAAATGGTTACAGAGCATGGGGGATGTCAGCCATTCCTCAATATTAAGAGATCAATGTATCTTGCCTCTGGTGACATGTGTCATTTAGATAGACCCCCAACACATAGCTACAATAAGGCGCTATATTTTGTTTAATGTTTGATCTATGATTAGGAACAAAACAGATCCATGTATACCTAAGCTTATCTCAACAAAGGATATTTAGTTGCCCTTTTGCTCTTGCTGAGTACAAAGCCAACTTCTTGCCAATCTGTCAGTCATCAGTCATGTTAAAACAATTCTCCCATTTTATATCATAGGTATTCATGGTAGATTTTCCAAAGTTTAAAGAGGGTAGGACCTTCATATGCAGATTAAAAAAAAAAACCCATACATCATGATGCTTTCATTAGTATTTTTGAAATTCCTTTCATTCCAGATCATAACTTTTTAATCAGTGTTTTTTGTAAAAATGGAAAATAACGGAAAGTTCAATAAAATATACTAGGTAAATATCTGGACAATAACCCAAAGTTTAAGAACTAAGTAAGTTTATTATTTTTGTAATAGATAATACTTGTTCTCCAAAGTTTATATATATGCCATTATCTTTTATAGAAGTCACAAAAATGCAAATACCAATAAATCAGAAAGTATAATAATGTTTTCAGGTCAAAGTTCAATATCGATATGGAGATTAAAATATATTTTTAGCTATTGAAATACTACAGAATATACTACTATTTAGTTAGACTATGCTTTGCAAACTGCTT
Organism: Neomonachus schauinslandi; assembly: GCF_002201575.2. Taxonomy (NCBI): domain Eukaryota; kingdom Metazoa; phylum Chordata; class Mammalia; order Carnivora; family Phocidae; genus Neomonachus; species Neomonachus schauinslandi. The sequence goes on along the minus strand of NC_058409.1, from coordinate 96,596,323 downwards.
GATACTCCTGAATAGCAAGGATATTAACTTAACTAATGATCCTTTAAATGGGTATGTAAAATATAATTTAAGCTACTTGCAACATGAAAAAGAGAATCATCATTTGTTACTGCCAAAAATCACTGGCATGTGGAAATCAGAAAATCATTAGCCTTGATAGGAATAGCTTAATACAACAAAGAGACCACGTTATTTAGAGTAGTTAAATGACAATTGATGCAACCACTGGTGAAATGCTGAAAAAAAGCAGATACGATTTAGTGAATGATAAATTTTTCACTTAGTATTTACACATGCAAAGGAACAGAAATCTTTGCTCATTAACTAATGCACTTAGATTGTGAGCCAAAATGCTTCAGACTGTAGCCCTAATTGTCATAAATGTTTATCTCTGTGCAAGTTTAATTTAGGCTTAAGAAGAAATATTATCTTGAGTGATGAGTAAGTATACATCTTTTTCATTTTCTTCATTAGCTTAAGTTGGTTTCCTTAAATTTCTGCTCAGATCCCTCCTCTTCTATGAGGTCTCCTCCATAATACTCCAACTAGAATTAATCTTTTTTTTCTTTCATTATGCTACACTTTTTTTTAACATCTATTATAACAGTGTGCCTAATGGTATATTTATAGGCATACTTTATTTAGCATTGCTTTCTAGAGCACCAATTTTTCATAGCTGTTTAGTGGAGTGTAATACTCTGCTTTCTGCAGTTTGAATGGCACTTGCCAACCTGTTTTATTTATGCTTTTGAATCTCTTTGCCACTAACAAGCTATGTTTCATATGACGGTGTTTCCTATTTGATTCTCAGGAAATATATTCGAAGTTTCCCAAAATATGAACAAACATGGACCATGGACCATTTTAATGTCCTTTAAACACAAGAGGGCATGCACCATCACATATATGAATATGGACTAGCTGTAGGTCACATAGATGGATATGGACTAGCTGTAGATCCACCCAGTCCACCATTTGAACATCTATAAAAATGAGAAGTCAGTCAGTTATCCCACACTTCATGTTAACTTAATTTTAAATCACTGTGTAAGAAACACATCTCCAAAGGGGCTATTGTGGCTGATTTATTTATCACTCACATTTATGGAACTCTCTTCTACTCCATTTCAAAGTGGAGTAAATGGGATATGCCTTTATTTCTGTAGGTACCTGTGTTCACTTTAATACTGAGATTACCCCCAAACAGAGATAATACCTCAGTGATAAAATTTTAACTGACTATTAGATCAACTAAATAACATAAATGTGTGGAGAGGGCAAAGTTAGCTTGATAAACGGAAAATCACATTAAGTATTAGCAATCGAACAATTATCTACGTACTTAAAGAGGGCAGTAGCTATTAAAATATAATTAATTGTTTCCAAGAAATAATGTAAATAAAGTTTTCCTATGCCTTCCAGTTTTTCAAGAGAAACCAAATCTGACTTTCATGATCTTTTTAAAATATTGGTTATTTAATTTAAATTATAGTTCTTTTCAATATTGTTCAGTTCAAATGAAATACGTTTGTGGATGAGATCCAGCTCATGGGCTACCTGTTTACCACTTCATAACCATTCTTCTATTTTTCCCTCTATTCCTGCCTTCTTTGATGTTCTTGTTCTTGTTTCATCTATCCTTTTTCTCTATGTATGTGTTTGCATGTGTACATACATGTGTAGCTTGTATAAATTAGTGCCATTCAATCAAGTATAAAATCAGACATAAGAAATGTAAAAAAATAACAACATGAAAGAAAAAAGAAGCTAGTACAAATATAGATGTGGTCTGGTAGTATTGACCAGTGTTTTGGCATGATCATAGATTTAGCTTTAACCTTTTCATTTCAAAAACAAAAACTTAAAAAAAATCATACCAATTTCTGAGAGAGAAACTGGATTTTCCTCTTACTGAATTTTGAGATAAAATAAGCTTTTCTGTACAGTATCATACACAGTATCCTTAAGAACATGTCTACAATAAATATGAGTTTTGTAGGATCAGTTTCTATTGTGTTTCTCTGTGTAAGACAAGGCATATTAAATGCAAACCTAATTTTTTCTGTGGTTTCAATGAAGGTACAAAATGATGAAAGTCAGGAACAAACCTGATAACTGGCTTCAACTGTCAGAGAAATGAATAGAATGTATATAAGTCTAAAGGCATTTTACTCATTTTTGAATCCTTGGAGCCCTTAGCACCATTTCTATATGTAGAAGATGCTCTATGAAAGTGAGGTGAAGGCATGAATTGAATTAAGTACATATTTGATGGTGGATAAAAAGAAGCATCTTGAGTATAAAACATTAAATTTAAGAAAAAGTCATTTACACTCTACAGGCCACAGTGCAATTAAAAATTAACTTAAAAAGTGTTTTTGATATCTCATGGACATTTTTTTACACAATTAGAAATATAGGCCCACTACATATGCTGGCAACTATCAGGTGAAACTTTAAAAAATGGTAATATTTAGTTAACAGAATGTATCTGATGATTTTTGTCAGTTTTGTTTTTTGTTTTTTGTTTTTGTTTGTTTTTTTAGAAAAGGATCTACTCTGAGGCAAGATTCATTTGGGTATATTTGTAGATCATGTGCATTCTTTATCTTTGAAAATCAAATGTTTTATCAGAATATAATCTATGAGGGTCTCTTTATATTAATTTTGGCTGGTAGAAAGAATTATTCTATCAATACATTGCCAAAAGTGGCAATGAAGAATCTTCTAGCTATATATATATATATATATATATATATATATATAGCCACATTTGCCACTGTAGGCCACTAAATGTGTAAAAGAGATACAAAACAGGATTACTCTAGGAAATTATGGTTTACTAATTTCCAATCCAATCAAATTCAAATCGAACTTTCCCTTTTTTCTATTGTCTAGGTTAAGAAGCTACAGATGGAATTTCAGTATCCATCTTCAAAATCTTTACCATTAGTTAGGATTCTTACTTCGTTAGCATAGAAGCAGACCTCAAGCTGACTTATTCTAAAAGGCAAATATATCAGAAGACTTTGAATCTTTTGTGAAAATCAAGGATGGTAATGTTGCTGTGCCATGAAATGAGAGAATGGCAACTTTTTCTTTTACTCTCACCTGTGCTTGTCTGGGTATGTCTTATTTCTGTCCTCTCACTTTAGACTAATTGACTCTGTAGATGCTTCTAACATCTACAATTTAACATCTACATCTAACAATCTAACATCTATAGATTTCAATCCTATAGGTCAAGCTTTTAGGAAGAGATCAACTTGCTCTGAGTCTCAAGTCCAGAACTGTCAGGGAAGAGAATCTTTGTCCCAGCTTAGATCAAGTTTTGACACCTGAACCAATCAAGAGCTTCCAGGGGTAGATCACACTGTAAAATGATGGCTTTCATTGCAGCCATGGATGGTGTCAGGAAAAGCAGTTCACAAGGGAAGCATGGAAGGGAAGCAGTTCACAAGGGAAGCATTCTTTGAAAAAAGGGTGGGAACTATTGGGCAGAAAAATAAGTATGTGTTTGCCACCATGTTATTCTATATATTTAATGTGACTAGGACATCTAGTATTAGGAAAAGGTAAAGCAGGCAATATTCAGATTTGAAGGAGACTGAGAGCCTTTTAAAATATAATACTGTATTCCCTCATAGCTGGAGACAACTGATACTATTAGGGGACCCCCAATTCAAAACATTATACTTAGACCTCATCTAGTTGAATACCCAAAGTTTTATGTGAGGAAGTTGACAACCACGATAATTAAGTGATTTTTCAAGATCTTATCACTGGAAACTTCCAAGTTATCCAAAAATAGCCTACGTATTTCATACTTCTTTTTAGGACTGGAGACTAATCCATTCAAGTATTCCAATGACAGGGTTTTCAAAATTTGGTCTCCAGGTACCTGCATCAGAATAATTAAAAATGCAGCTTCTAGTGCCCCCTCCCCTAGCCCTCTCAATACTGAATCACAAACTCTATTGATTATAATTTGGAAAGTGCATTCTTAACCAAGTCCTTGGGTAATTTTTATGTATGCTGAAGTTTGAAAACTTGGTACTGCAGTTTGGTAGTACCAAGTCCTTGACAGAAAAGGATTAGTTGACCAATAACCAAAAGTAATAGAAGCCCAGGAGGGACTAGAAGGACAACAGAGAATACCCAAAAAGTTACTAAAAAGGTAGAAAGTAAGTTCTTGACCTATTTCAGATTTTCCTCATAAATTGACCTCACTATAGTTTTTACTTCCCCAATGAAATCTTTAAACTGCTCGTTCTAAGTAGTGAAAAAGATGGCATTAATTTGGGAAAGATACCATTTTAAATGGGATCCTCCAGTAATATTCACTATTCCAGATCCTCACATTGCCCTTTAGATAATATTGGTGTTATTTACACATAGATTTTTCACAACCATATTTTTCTTAACTACTGTTGCATGCATTTGGGTCATCCCATTGGACTATATTTATACACATTTTAATGTTTTATGAATATACTCTAACTACTGAATATAAAATATGTAAACTCATATAAATCCTGTAGATGATTTTCTTTCCATGTTTTAAATGATTGGTCTTTTCTTTCTAATTACAGATGTATAAAAATTTAATAGCAATTCATATGCACATTATTTTGGTATTACTTGAATTGCCATAGCTCATTCTTTCTGAAGGAAGTTAAAAATTAACTTGATAGTTTAAATTTTATTGATAGATTTCCTTATGCTATTAAAGCAATTCTTTGCATGTTTGTGCTTTGGTGCATTCTGGAATAAAATGAACTATTCTTCAGCTCCAAAAATATAAAAGATAAGATGCATGAATTACTGAATCTTCAAAGGTTGTTTTACATCTGAAAATTATATTGTAATTTGTTTTTAGTGGCCCTATGCAACTTTCTGTATCTATATATCTTTAAGGTTAATAAATATAGTAGAGTAAAAAAGTATTTCAAATTTGATGCAAGGTAAAATGATTTTTAAAGACATTAATAATACATTACCCTGAAATGTCTTAATTTTTTATAATAAGCCTTATGTAATAATTCAATTTTTAGAAAACCTTTAAATACTGATTTGTGGCATTAAATACATATTTTTCATGCTTTAAAAAAACTTGTCTATTCACACATACATGAATTCAAGTATATGAATATATAATCAACCTTTGAAATCCACATCATTACAATGGGAAAATAGATTGGCTAACTCAGATCTCTCTGGATTTGAGAAAGATATTTAAGTATTTTAGTCTCCAGACTATCTCACAAAATAAGCAAATAAAGAATTGTCAATTTTACCATCAAATGACTATTACTCATTTTGTTTATTATAACAATGAGAACTCAAAAATAAAATTTACTTAGTAAAAAGTTGCCAAAGCAGTACAGATTCTTAGGAGAAAGGATATAATTGAAGTGGTGTGTATCAAAACTAAAACATTGTGACACATAAAAGTTTAAATGTAAATTTTATAGGTTGCTTTACGTTTGAAATTGTATTCGTAGAGTAGTGCAGCCTATTGTGGAGGATAAGTGAGGAGTTTGTCATTTGTCCCTTCAAGTAGGATAGATTATTGAAAGAGATTGCAGAGAAACTGGTAATGATTGAGAAAATACCACACATGTAATCTTTGGTTTAATCCATCTTTTATAAGTCCATATCTGAGGGAATATTAGGTTAATTTTTTTTGCTGCTTTTGCGGTTTTCCAATGTAATCTAAAAGGCATACTCGCACATCTGCATCACCTTTGGAGCTATAATATCTCTCTTTTGGACTCCAGAAAAATGTGTATATGATTATTACTATCATGGGTTATGAATAGTTTGTTAATTTTTAATGTCTAGGTTAATACTTATTTGCATATCAGAAATAATGTGATTATTTTGACTTTTGCAAATTGATAGTCAAATGGCATTTCAGAGTATTTTCTAGTCTGTTTTAAATCATATCCTGTTTAAAAACCATTTTTCTCAAGATTTTGAACCTTTTTACCTACTTTGTTATAAGATAGTTTAAGATTATATTAAGATGCATGTTGGAGATCACTCAGAGAATTAGATAAGAAAAAAAAACAAAGTAACCACCTCTCATAGACCACCTTTCCTATCATAAAATATCTTTTATCCTAATTACATTCCCTGATAGTTGTATCTGTTTAGGGTCATATGCCAAATACAGGAAAGTTTCCAAACACACCCCATCTTTAAAATTTGATTTACTCTTTTCCTGCCTCTTATTGGTTGGTCCAGCCAACAGTGCTTCTCCCTATAATAATGTAATCAGCACTCCAGTATGTGCTTCTGAATATGAGTTCTGTCCTAGACAACTCCAGTAGAAACAGCAATTTTGGAAAGAGCTATTCACAGCCAGCAATTCCATTTCCAAGACAGATTATATATGTACAAACACACACACACACACACACACACAGAGTCTTTGACACCATTCATCACTGAAATATTCTTCTAAAAGAAGTAGATTGATTTTCTTGGATAATCACATTCTGCTGTGAAGTAACAAGAATAAGTTGGAAGCATAAATATATCATTCAGCAAGGGAAATTGATACCTGTATAGAACTAGTTTTGCTGCTGTTGTTGCTGAAAAATCAGGAGCTCTTAGTTTGTTTGTTCCTGCTTAACCATGTAATTTGTTCCCTTTATCTTTCAAGAAAGGTAGTTTAGAATTAAGAACTTGTTTAGAAATGATGCTTAAGATTTATTCAACTAATTTTTAGTTGTGGTGGGATGATATAGGTTCAACATAGAGATCACAGTGTCTGAGTAAAATGCAGAAGGTATCAGAGTGAAAAGTTAATATTCCAGCAATAATCCTAACAAGCTATGTGGCAATGGCTAATTCAACTAAACTGTCTCAGCTGAATGATAATATGCAGTAAGAGGAGTATTTTGAAAATCAGAGAAAATGTTGTACGTAAAGTGCTGAGCATGGTGTTGGCTCATGGTTTGTAGACCCTTATGTGTAAGTTTCTTTCCCCCATTTCTTCCTCAAAATAGTGTATTGCATGAAAGGAGATGTTATGCCAAGTTATAAATTCCTGGCATTGTATGTGGATTGCCTTGGAATAATTAGCATTTTCTCACATTTTAAAGTATAAATCTAAAGCTAATAAGGTCAGTTTTACCTTGCAAAAGAAAGATCTGAAAGTTTACCAGATTTGTTGCTGAGTTTAATTGACTAAGTTTGAAGTACTAGATTTTTCAAAATTCCTACAAAATTATACTGGTATAGAATTTATCAACTTTAAATTCTCTTCCCCTAAATGACAACTGAATTAGCAGCCATAATTTGAAAATTAGAAGAAAACATGTTAGAGTTATATGTTACTTTCTTTTTTAGAGTGGAAATCCTAATTTCTTGCACATATGTATTCAATATACCATAGTCAAATTTCTAACAAGCGTTGATGTTTGAGAAGTTTTACATAGTCTTTCTTTTTAATGTTTCCTCTATGGCCTCCTCTTCTCAATGAAGGAAGAGATCTCACATACCTTTCCTTTAATACAGTGCCACATATCATATTTTGACATGTAATATGTCATTTGGAATTCTAAAGCAATATTTTATAAGTTTTAAACACATCTGCTTTTATATTCTTTAAAAAGAGGTTTATAGTATTTGAACTTCCAGTTTACAAAAGTAGCATAAATACAACATTAAAAAAAGTCAAGGCACTTACAATATTTTACATTCTGATATGCCCTACTTTGTACTTTTTCTTGAAATCTTTTCCCTTTGAGAATCACTACCCTAGAGCTTATAATTTTAATAAGACACCTTCAACATATTTAAAAATCTATATTTACTTTCTGAATGTTACAATATGAATAAGTCTCTGAGAAGATGTTTAAAGAGACAATTACTATGGTAATTAAGGAAAATTTTATACATAATCTCTAAATCTAACTGTAAGTATATTTGTTGAATGGTGTGGTATTCATATACAGACTTTTTAAGAAAGGACATTTCCTTTTATTTTGATTTTGAGGAACTCTGATTGATTCATCTAATTTTCAGAAAAGAACTTTTCTTCCATGTGTGCAAAAATACCACATTTAATGTAATTCCTTTTTTCAATATACACAAGACTATATGCATAATGTAGCAGCATATATGCCATTCTATGAGAATTTATTTTTTAAAGCAATTTGGCATTGGAATTCTGAGGCTCAGCTGGAAGATTACTGAGTATTATATTCTTTCTATTGTATATTTTTATTCATATTAAACATTAAGATAAGTCTGTACATTTTAATTTCTAATAATATGTTGCAACTGTTAAGCATATGGCATAGAAATTAAGCTGGTTTATTACTATACTTTAAAAGATTATTTTATTTGTGATAGAATTATCAGTCAGGATAACCTTAATATTTCAACCCTAATGTAATATCTATTAAGTTATGGCGATAATTTGTAACCCTTGTAGTATCAGGAAAATAACTTTCAAAGGTTTTACCATTAAAATGTAAAATGTATTCATTGGCCACAAACTAATCTTTCCATTAGTGATATGATGTAAGTTTGAAAAGAGAATGTAGAAATCTTCAATAACATCCAGGTAGCAAAATGTGATTGAGTCACATCACTACACTTTGCAATTGATAATTTCTATGATAAAAATGCAACTAAAATGAGAAAGAAATCATCTCGATGATCACATATTTTCTCCTGATAATTCCTGTTTTCTACAAACACTGGTCAGTTAGACCAAGTAAATAGAAAACAATGGTTTTCTCCTTCTGTTGCTTATCAGATTGCCCATATGCATATACATATATGTATATGTATATGCATATCTAGGTTTCTACACCTCATGAAAGAGGGGGCCAGGAACATTTATTTTTTATTTTTATTTATTTTTTAAAAACTTTATAAAAATCATTAAAGATTCTAATGTTCATCAAGGACCAAAAATAACATTAGTTAGGTCAATGCAAGGTATACCTGGATATTAGGTGGCCTCATGGAAGCATTTTTGAAAAGCATCTCCTTTCTGTCTAAGTGAGAAATAATGTGGAAACAGAATCTGGATTAAGGTTTTTCTTTTTACATCTACTCTTCTGTTCCTATTTGATTTAGTACACTATAAAGATCTGGCTCTAGTATACTACTTTACTTCATTCTCCTACCTCTGTCCCTGTGACTTACAGTGCTCCCATTTTGCCCGCTCTGCTGTTCCTCCCATTGGTCAAACTCGTTCTGGCTTCAAGGCTTTACACCGCTCTACTCCCACCTGCTGTGCCCTTCCTCAGATTTCACTTGATTCACTCCGTCATGTTGTTCAGTGTTCTATAAACATATACTGCTCAGAGAGGCCACCCTGGCCACCACCCCATTACATTGAGATTTTCTGTATCATATTTATAGCCCTATTGATATCTGAAATCCTTTTGTTTATTAATATTGATATGTTTTTGTGTGTTTCATCCTCACCTGTTCTCCGGTGTAAGTTCCACTGAGGACAGATATTTTATGTATATCATTACATTCAGCTATATTATAAATTCCAAAATAATACTGTTGAAATAAATTGGTTGAACTTAGAAAAAGGTCTAGTTTTCATTCCATGATGTAGCCTCTGCCTAATCTGGCCCTTGCCTGGAACTCTCTTCCCATGAATTCCCAGTGTTTCCTTCTTTGGATTTCAGCCTCCATGCCTCAGGACTGCCTTTCCTAAAGACCTTACTTAAGTAATTGTCTCTATTTTGCATCATAGGGATCTATTCATTTCCTTCTTAGCACACATTAATGATCTATATTGTTTTATTTATTCATTTGTCTACCTGTTTATATTTTTATTCATTTGTATGTTTATGTTATTATTTCTTTCCTCTTAAGATTGTAAGTTTCATTGTCTTTTGTTCATTGCTGTGACCTCAATTTTTAAGGAACTAAATTTTTTTTGAGAAGACAGATCAACAAAGAAATAATTAGAATTTGATGAAAGTAGCACATAAGAAATATACACTGGTAGTGGTGGTAATGTCCAAGAGGGGGAAACTAAGAATGCTTTCTCAATTAGCTCCAATAACTGGATAGCTGATGGGGCAACTCAAGACCTCAAATTCAATCATGTAAAAGAAAGAATTTTTCTTTACTTCACTGGACTGAAGTGATGATGAAGGGGTTCTAGGGATTCTAGTAAATGTTTAGAATAGGTGGTAGAAGAAACAAGAGAAGATATTGGTTGTGTGTTCTTGGTTAAATAGAGAACTTCTCCTAGGTAGAGAGACAATAGTACTTAACAATTGTTCTCTAGTTTTAACTGCTAAATATAAATGTGACTGACCATATATTTATTTTTCTCAATTCACATTACAACACTATGCACGTTTTGCCCACTACTGATAGTTGGGGACATGAGCCTCTATACACAAATGCCACTGATGTCCTTCCATGTAAATTCAAACTAGGGTTAATGGCAAAATTCTACAAGTAAAGGTATAGCAGAACATACTTGATTTCCCAGGCTCTTATCATAATAAGAGAAGTGTTCACATTGTGGGCATAGCTAGACTGGATAACTCATGGCTAACTTTCCAGTAGAGATGGACCCTGCCCCCATCATCCTGTATGTACTTACGGAAAAGAGGGACAGGGAACCTCTATATGACTACATAACAATGGTAGCTCTCCGGTATAACATGACCTCATTAGAAAACAAGAGCCTCCAAAATAACTCAGAGTTACAGAACCAGACTTACTATTATTAAACGGGAAAGTAATGAGCATCCAGACCAACTGGATTTGTTTCTTTTCAACTATAATGGGCCTATTTTGTGTATGTGTATATCCATTCCGATTATATATATCTTATTGGGTATACCTATATTAATTATAGGTCTCATAACAATAACTAAAAAAGTGAACCTAAATACAGAATGGGCATTACAAAAAGGCTTTAACTGTAAAATAAATTTACACATAAAAAAAGATGGTAATAATTTCTTTATTTAACAGTTTTGAAAATGTTGCCTAAGACATACACATACATGTGTGCCATTAGAAGGCTTTTTTTATGTATGTTAATAAATGTCTCAAATGAAGCTTTCTGTTTACTAAGTTATTTAAATCATCGATGCGGAATGAGATGAAATATGCAAATGGACATGTTTGCTATTTAGTCCTAATTTTATAATTCTGAGTATTAAAGGTTATTCACAATCAAATGTCACTACAAGATCACCAAAGTGCATGTGATTATTGCTAGATATAGTAATGGGTATATTTTGTTTGTTTTATTTATATTCTCTAAAAGGCACTGTACCAGTTATGGTACAAGAATACACTAGTAAGTCAATGAAACAGAAATACGTGGTTCAGAAGCAGTAAAGAGAATTTTATAAATTTTGTATATCATAAAATTGTCATTTCATATCAGGGGAGCAAATTTGCACTATTTTATTTTTATTTGCCATTTTGTTAATTAAAAAAAGGAAAATTGGCCACTTCATATTCATATCCTAGATGAGTGACAATCATTTTAGTTTATAGGTGACATAACTTGAGCCCTTATTAAGTGAAAGGAATTGTTCTAATAATGTAATCTGCTCAACAACACTAAGACATATGTACTATTGTTATCCCTATTTTGCTGATAAAGAACTAGTGATAGGGAATAATTAACTAAACTAGTCAAGGTTAGAATTGTGAACAAGTGAACATTACCTTAGGAACTCAACATTTTTTTTTAAGAAAATTTTTATTTTGTGGGAGGAAGATGGGGGGATAGGTGTTGAGGGAGATGTACATATTCTTTTAAGCTGCATAAACACTAGAAGTAATCTTACAACCAGGCAATTATGTAAAGATATTTATTGCAACATTATTTTTAGAGTGAAAAATTGAAGTGTTATGGAAGACTCTAGAGCTGTTAAGAAGAATGAGGATAATCCATGTATATCCATAATAGATATTTTTGGTAAATAAAAGCAAATTATAAAACAATACATAGTGTGATTCTATTTTGAAAAAAATTCATACAATATAGATGTACATAGAAATATAGTGAATATAACTATGTAATACATATACAGTATGTAAAAATGTGCTGAAATGTTATACACTAATAATTAAACATGAGAGATGAGAGCCTGAGGGAAATGATGGTTGTGATATTGTGATTTATAAGAAATATGTATTCAGTTATTCAGATGACCAAAATATATTTCTCATGTATATTTGGTCTGTGTCCACAGTTTCTGGCTCACAAGTCCCCAAACCCTTGGACTTTCTTAAGTGTTGAGAGCGATAAATGTATTTTTGGTACGTTAACGAGGTGACTTTGGGAAGCACCTAAAGATGGGGGCTGTAGCCAATTGTGCCTTGCAGGATTGGAACTTTCAGTCTCACACCCAGTCCTCTGGGGAGGGTAAAGGGGCTGGAGGTTGAATCAGTTGCCAGTGGCCAATGATTTAATCAATTTTGCCTATGTAATGAAGCCTCCATAAAAACCAAAATGACAGGGTTTGGAGAACTTCTGGCTTGGTGAACATATGGAAATTTAGGGAAAATGGCATGCTCTGAGAGAGCACAGAAGTTCTACAAACTTTCCAAATACCTTGCCCTATACATCTCTTCCATGTGGTTGATCCTGAGTTATACCCTGTTGTAATAAACCAGTAATCTAGTAAGTAAAATGTTTCTCTGAGTTCTCTGAGCCTCCTTAGCAAATTAATCTAATGTGAAGAGGAGGTTCTGGGAACCTCCATTTATAGCCAGTCTGTCAGAAGTACAAGTAACAACCTGGACTTCGGACTGGTGTCTGAAGTCCAAGGAGGAGGTCATGGGAACCTTTAATCTGTATTTGGTTTGTCAGAAGCACAGATAACAACCTAGGCTTGTGATTGACATCTGAAGAGGTAGGCAGGGAGGTGCAGTCTTGTAGGACTAATTCCTTAACTGCAGAATTTGCTACTATCTCCAGGTACTTAGTGTCAGAATTAACTTGAATTCTCAGACCCCCTGATGGTATCTGAAACTTGATTGTTGGTGTTGGGGGAACCTTCCTCCCCATGATGGAAATTGAGTCTCAGAACAACAAAAAGAATGGTAATGCCACTTTTTAATACTTAATCTTCCAGTTTTTATTTAATCATTTTTGCTAGGTAATTATTCTTTTTAAATTTAAAAAAGTAAGTGCATTGTTCGGAGTATTTAGATACAAAAATTAGTATTGATTCCTAACCTTGCTTTTAAATTTGTAACTGAAATATATCTTGTTTAAGAAATTTGAAATACAACACACAAGATGTTGCATAGAACCAAATGAACCCATGATATTCATTGAGCAATTTCATAATATTCCCTTCTACCAGGACTTTGCATCAGTGGTAATATTGATAATTAATTTATTTCTGAAGTAAGTCACACCTTGTTTTTATCCTAACTCAAATAGGAAATAATAATCAATTAGGAAAGTATAAGCTTGTATTCAAATTCTATCACTATGTGATAGCAGATAAGTCATACTGAATCTTTCCATCTCCAAGACCAGTAATATAGTACAGCAACTTCTCATTTTAATCAGATTACATTTAAAAGAAGGTATCAGTTTTTATGGTATAAAAGTGCTTGTGGTGATTTGTAGAATCAAATTTACCAAACTATATGTAATTCTTAGTGCCTCTGCACATATTTGCATGTGACAATAGGCTTGAAACCCCATTGTGCTTTCATTGAATTTGGTATGTAGGAATCTCTTTAATATCAGATAGGCCAAACTGTAATCCTTCTTCTGACACTAAATTTCTCATGTTTCAGAGTCCCCTTTTTCTCATCAGCAAAATAGGGTTAGTAGTATTGCCTCATGAGGTTGTTGTAAGAATTAAACTGAGTTATAGGGTACCTGGATGGCTCAGTCGATTAAGTGTCTGCCTTGGGCTCAGGTCACGATCCCAAGGTCCTGGGATTGAGTCCCGTATGGGGCTCCCTGCTCAGTGGGGAGTCTGCTTTTCCCTCTCCCTCTGCCCCTCCCCCCTGCTCCTTCTCTCTCTCTCTCAAATAAATAAATAAAGTCTTAAAAAGAAACCTGAATTAGGGCGCCTGGGTGGCTCAGATGGTTAAGCGTCTGCCTTCGGCTCAGGTCATGATCTCAGGGTCCTGGGATCGAGTCCCGCATCGGGTTCCCTGCTCAGTGCAAAGCCTGCTTCTCCCTCTCCCTCTGCCACTCCCTCTGCTTGTGCTCTTCTGTCTATCTCTCTGTCAAATAAATAAATAAAATCTTTAAAAAAAAATTAAAAAAAAAATTAAAAAAAAAAAGAAACCTGAATTATATATCATGATATAATATAGACATCAATTAGTATAGATTCAATATATAGTAAATTTGAAGTAAATATTAGTTCCCTGCCCCCTTGAAAAGAAACCAACCTAGGAAACTTGCACCAGTTTAACTGAGCTGAAATACATATACCTTATTTAATTTCTACCTTAACTCATATTCTAGAACTAGTAGATTTTTATGATCAAAGATTATAAAAGATTACAAAAAATAACTCACCCAGGGGAACAGAAAATTGGTGTGCATCAATCTATAAGACCGTACTGTAGGATTTTACTCAAAGAACTTCAGTTCAAATCCTGACTTGAGACTTAATAGTTCTGTTACTTAGTTTCATTTGCAAGCCATGTTTGACATAACCAACAGGAAGGTACAATCTATTGGTTAAGATAATGGATACTGGAACTGAATTACTTGGGTTTAGTTCCTGGAATCTCCACTCTGTAGTTGTATGACCTTGAGCAAATTCCTTCTTAAACCCTCTACATGAATTTCCTTCTCTGTCAAACAAAGATAATAATTATAGATATTAATGTGAGGGTTAAATAAGATATTATGCCGAAAGTACTCAAAACAATGTGTGTATACCAAATGCTATGTAAGTATTTGCCCTTGTAATTATTTTTTTTTGTAATTATCAGACTCTTTTGAGGGTTAAAGTGAATACACAATATTCATAATAATATATTTGTGATGCAAAGTTTAATTTAGGGTCATTAATTTTGGGTGCCATTCTTATCATATATCCCTGCTTATAAACATTACACAAATTCTAGTGGAGCCCATAAAATTAGGGGTTTTGTGCAATGAAAAAAAAAATAATGTTTTCTTACATATTCACAATGAAACAAATTATTGCCTTGAACTATTGAAATCATACCTATTTCAAGTAAATTATTAGGAATATCTTGAACAGAAAATATCCCCAGGAGTTCTGTGACAATAGAATGAAAAATTAATATAAGAACTATTGTTAGCTAGGTTATATTGTTTTTAAAAAATGGAAAGTGTAGGGGCGCCTGGGTGGCTCAGTCGGTTAAGCAGCTGCCTTTGGCTCAGGTCATGATCCCAGGGCTCTGGGATCCAGCCCCGCGTTGGGCTCCCTGGTCCGAAAAGGCTGCTTCTCCCTCTCCCTCTGCCTGCCACTCTGCCTATCTGTGCTCTCTCTCTATGTCTCTGACAAATAAATAAAATCTTAAAAACAATTTAAAAAATAAAAATTGGAAGGTGTAGATTTCCTTTTTAAATAATGTATAAAGTTTGAAGCCTATTTCAAGGAGAGAAATAAAAGTTATTTTTCAATAACATAGTTTCATTGATATATAAAGTTAACACATAATTTCTATTCCCTTTATACTTTATATAGAATAGGAGAAATACTCATTTTCAGAATTTTAATAATTAGTAAATTTTCATACTCAGATGAAGTGTGAACAATTAGACAAAGATATATGTGCATAAATAGAAACTTCAGTTTTTCATCATTCTTCTAAATTACAGAAAGATGTCATTTAATCTTTATTAAAATTTAAACTTTTAGGGCAAAAAGAAAACAATATAATCATAACTGTGACCTGACATAGAGATATTCTAATTTGCAATTCATATAACAAGCATAATTTTTACTTGTCTTTTTATAAACTTACTTAAATGTGAGTTTACATGCCTGGCATGGTCTAAATTGTAACTGATATTAGACAAATAAATCAACTAAAGATGATGATGAACCAAATTATTAGATATCAGAGGGTTATGCATTAATCATGTTTTTGACACTGACTTCTGATGTAGTGCTCTAAAACTATATTCTTAAATCTCACATTTTTCCCCAGTGGAGTTGTATATGTGGATAATAACACTTCATTGCTCATATCTATCTGAACACTTAGAGAAATATTCTGATTCCAAATCCTTAGTTCTTACTGTTATTCCATGCTACAGTCTTTGAATAATTGTGGTAGGTTCATTTTTTCTAGGACTTCTTATGACCTCTAGATGAAAAAGGTATGGAAATACATGTCTAGTAGATGCAATAAATAGTATTTCTGCAGAATTAAAGAAAATGTCATTATTCTTCTCCTTGATGTAAACAAAAACAATGAAACTATATATTTTTACTAACCTCACAAGTCTTAATATTTTATGCAATGTGATTGCATCTTATTTTATACTACTAATCATCCACAGGCCCTTGATTTTTCCTGACTATATATATGATGACAATAAGACAATACAAATTATTACTTGACATTAATGATCATTTTACCAGCTTTCTAGTTTTCCAGGCTCACTTATCATAATGTTTTTTTTATCTTAGCATACTGAGACAGAACTATAACTCATATACAATATTCTATCCTCCCCAGCATTTCTCAAAAATCATTTCCTCAAACCGTAAAACTGTAAAGCCCTCCTTTTTCACAGAAGATCAGAAATAGTTTATATAGTCAGATATGGAAATACTCTGTGCTATGTTCCACTTCATACAGTAATATTTCCAAGAGTCTGAGAGGTCAGGAATAGGGAAACAATTTAATTATCTTTTAGCAATATTATCCATTAGGAACAGGAATAGTTATTTTTCAAAAGTCTATAAGGTTTACTGGACCACCCATTGGGAAATGTTTCATTACATGTTTTATTTCACTTAATAATGACCTTTTTTTGAAAAAAAGATATGTACTTATCATTTTTGCTATATTCCATCCTGATATGCTTTCCAATTTTTCACCTTATTTATCAGTTTTATCTCCCAAAGCACTTATTAGTTATAGCCATTCATTGACTTAGCAAATATTTATCGATAACTGTTTGTTAAGTGCTGTTTTCAGCACTAAAGATATACCAGTAAAAGCCTCTATCCTATAGATTTACCTTTCTACAGGGTTGAGAAAACAATAAGCACACAAAAATTAATAATTAAATACACAATATGTTTCTTGATAGTTATTGCGAAGAAAGTTTTTTTTTTTTTAAGATTTTATTTATTTATTTGCCAGAGAGAGAGAACAAGCACGGGGAGTGGCAGGCTGAGGGAGAAGGAGGCTCCCTGCTGAGCAAGGAGCCCCATGTGGGATGTGATCCCAGGATCATGGGATCATGACCTGAACCGAAGACAGATGTTTAATCGACTGAGCCACCCAGGTGTCCCAAGAAACAGTTTTAAAGTGGACTCAAATGCATGGCAATTTCAATTTTAAATAGTATGGTAAACAGGAAGGAGGTGAGAGAGGTAGAGTGAGTAATGTTGGTATCTGAAAGATGAGTTTCTCAAACAGAGGGAACAGAAAGTATAGATGCCTGGAGCTAGGTGTATGCCTGGTCCATTCAAAGAATACCAAAAAGGCCAGAAAGCTAGAAATGAATGGGTAAAGAAAAATAGAAGGCAAGGTCAAATATATAACAGGGATCTTTAAGGATTTTATAGGTCAATGTAAGGACATAGGTTTTTACTCTAGGTGACTTGAAAAGCCAATAGAGGGTTTTGAGCAGAATAGCAAGATCTGATTTATATTTTATCAGAATTATTTTGACTGCTGCATTGGGACTAGATTGAAGAGGGCAGGGGGTCAATGAGCAAAAAAACAGGAAGGCCACTTCACATGCTTCTACACTAATTAAGGTAAGAGAGGATGATGGCTTGGACAAGATTATAGCAGAGGAGGTCATGGGGCAGGGTCAATTCTGCATATTTTCTGAGGATATATTTAGCAAGCCTTCCTCAAAGAATTAAGAATTACTTGAAGGTTTGAGGCCTTAAATAATTGGAAAGATAGAATTGTAATTTTCTACGTTGTAGAGCACATTTTGGTGAGGGAGATAAGAGCCTCTGTTTTTAACTTGTGAACTTTGACAGGATAACACTGAGTAGCACTGAGTAACATGGAGCTGAATATAAACTCTGGAGCGCAACATAGGTATCCAGACCAAGAATATTCAGTATAGCGATGATATTGAAAGTAATGGGATTGCATGAAATCTGTAGGGGTGTTCAAATAAAGAGAAGAGATTTAAGGGCAAAATCTTAGTCTTGGGCTATTCCAGTATTCAAGGGTCCAACTATAAAGAGGAATTCACAAAGCAGACCGAGAAAGAAAAGCCAATAAGACAAGAGGAGATCCATGAGATTAGTAGATGAGTGAAAGTATTTCACAGTGGCGGAAGTAATGAAACTTCTGATATTGTATTTTTCAATATTGTCCTTTTATTGTCAATAATTTTTATAATTCTCACCATTTTTATTTATAGCATTTTACAATCATACTTTATTTACTGAATAATTTAACTAAATATAACTGAGGGCCTGTCATGCGTGACATATTAACATCCAACCGTTATAGATATTATGCTAAGAATGAAACATTTAGAGATCTCAAACAGATCCAAACAGACATTTTTCCTTTATAATGCATTAAAGTAATTGCTGTGAGATTCAGAACCTGAATTCTTCATAGAAGAGGAGGATGAAAGAAAGTATAAGAAAAATGCACCAAAAAATGAGATGGTGCTTCTCAGTCTTAAATATTTTGAATTTTTCAAGGAAGTAAGAAAGATTGGCAAGATTCCAGGTAGAGCAAAGAGCAATACGATAGATTTTGGAAGCATGAGATAACATAGCACACTTGGAGAATAGTAGGTATACCTTAATAATGCCAGGGTTCAGGGACATAGCAAGATAGGACAGAAATTGAACTAAGAACGTGAGCAAGACTCATAAAAATGGACCTTGCATGCATGCTAAAGTGTTTCTGAAAGTCTCTGTAAGTGATGAGAGTCATTAAAGAATTTCATGTTATACAAAAGAAGTGTGTGATTAAGGAAAATTATATTGGTAGCATTTTGGGGTTAAACTGGCAATAAGTAAGATGGGTTACTAAATTATCTGTAGTAGCTCAGACAAGGAGCAGAAATAGGCATCTGGAGAGAGGGATGAATATATATTATATATTATATGAAGCAGAATGAGCATGATTTAGTGACTTAATAGAAAGCGTATAAGATAAATCTACAAGATTATTAGGTCTTTGTTAGTGAGAACTAAAATAAAGAAGGAAAATCTTGTGTGTGCACATGTATTTGTTTTATAAACAGAGCTCCAGAGAAAGATTAAATATTTTTTAAAAATCTGACTTTGGGTCTATAGGGCATGCAAAAAATAAAAATAAAACAAAATATAAATTTAGGATTTAAATGAAAAATTCTCACTGAAAATATAGAATGTGACACCATTCTATGAGGAAATTTGAAACTGAAAGAGCATAGATCACTCAAAGGAGCATTTAAAGAGACAATGGACTCTGAGAAACAAACTGAGGGTTTTAGAGGGGAGGGGGGTAGGGGGATGGGTTAGCCTGGTGATGGGTATCAAGGAGGGCACATATTGAATGGAGCACTGGGTGTTATATGCAAACAATGAATCATAGAACAAAAACTAATGATGTCAATGTATGGTGACTAACATAACATAATAAAATAAAATTTAAAAAAATAAAAAATAAAAACACACTTATGTAGCTGGAAAAAAAAATGACATAAGAAAAAAGTCAATGATAAAACACAGGGTGAGACACTGAAGAGTGGTAGAATAGAAAACCTGAAATACTCCTGAGAAATAATAGTATAGGAGGAAGAAGAACAGGGAGAGAGTTGTATAACAGGACCAGGGGAGGGTTGTGTTTCCAAAATTAAAGAATAGTCATTAGATTCAAATATTCCTAAGAAATCTAGGAGCAAAGAGGTGAAGAATGTGAAAAAATGACCACAAAGTTTTGAAATTAGGGAAGTCCTTTTTACTTGAGAAATTGGTGATATAATTGCTTCTCATTATTGATACAATTGGTTAATAAATACTAAATAAACACGTTCTTATATAGTTGCTGAGAACGTCATGGCAGTTACATGTGACTTATGAGACTATTTCAAACCTAACAAAGTTTGAAAAGTCTTAGTCCCCACAGTTGCTGGCATTTAGACTGCCAAAGCTCTGGAAAGTTTTGTTACATTGGGATATCACTCAAAGGCATGTTTATAGTTTTTTTTTTTTTAATGAAGTTGTTACCTCAAGTAAATTCTGCATCATACATTGTGTTAAATTGGCAGTGTGAATAATTCTTTCCTTGTTAACTAGAGTTAATCTGATGTAAAGTTAAAGTGTTCATAATTGTTATTTCACAATTTATATTTTTTCTTAAAATAATACATGCTTCAGTGTAAAGAAGGTACACCTAAAACAACCTGAAACATTATGAAGTTATATAAGGTACAAGTTAATCATCTTCTACAAATTATCTTATATTCCATCCTCTGCACTCCACTCACTGGCTAAGAGTAAGTATGAATGGTCATTTGTTCCTGCACATCTTTAAGGACATATCTATTATCACTACCCAATAGAATTTTCTGAGGTGATAGAAATAATTCTAATCTGATTGTCCAATACAGGAGACAATAGCTACATATGCCTCTTGAGCACTTGAAGTGTGACTCATATGACATTTTAAATTTTATTTAATTTTAATTAATTCGAGTTTGAATGACTGCATATAGGTGATAAGTGATGTGGGAAACAATGGCAGAAGAAAAATTATTAAATTTCCTTACTACCTACAACCCATTGACAAGTCCTTAAAACACGCAGAGTGACATTCCTCCAGGAACTCAGCTGCCTTGATGTTAATACTTTGCTAAGGGGAAAAGGCAATCTTAGCCTGACCTGCCCCCCACTCCCACTGGGTTCCTGTAAGTCTACTTTAACATATAAAGATTCTTTTGGAAACTTCCTTTATCTCTACCCCCCAGATACATCTTGGCAATCATCCCCCAAGCATATGGCGCACCGATACACATCTGAAGGTTCTCATGACTAAGGTTTTATTAGATGGTAATAAATAACATTTTCCCAACAATAGCCAGCTCCCTCAAGGTCCTGGAAACCTTGCTTCCGAATTCCTTAGAGACTTACGCTATTCCTAACCCCCTCCCAGCTTGAAAGTATATAATGGGCCACTCCTCATGACCCCATTGCAACTCTTTCTGCCCACTGGTCCTGTCCCAATACTTTAATGAAATCATCTTTTTGCACCAAGGACATCTCAAGAATTCTTTCTTGGCCATCAGCTTCGAACCCTAACGTCCTTTCCTACATCAGTAAGTAGGTACCAATGTTTAATTTATTAACACTTCGAGTTCTTGTTATGTATCAGGCACTATTCTAAGTAACATAGGTGTGTTAATCCGTTTAATTCTCACAACAAATACATTAGATGAGTACTGTTATTCTCTCCATTTTAGAGATAAGGGAATAGATATAAGAAGTTAAATGAGTGATTTTAAAAACAGCACTGATGATAAATTCTGTGGTGTATATTCAACACTTGCTAGTACCAGTCGCTAGGCTAAATGATTGGTACTAACCCACTGGTCTAGCACTGGTGCTAATGTTTCATACTGGTTCTAGTCAGTAGTCACACCTGCCCAGTAGGGTGTGTTATGTTACTACCCTCAGTTTTCAGGTTAAAAAATAGGCTTGGAAGAGGTTCAGTAACTCGTTGAAAGTCATAGTAACTTGTAGGTCCCAGACAGAATAGCCTGCGTGACCTCCAAACTTGCCTTATTCACTTGCGGAATATTAATGTTTTCCTGACAAGAAGCAAAAGGAGAGTCAGTTTTCTGGCTGGGTCATGATAATCATGAAAATATTTTCTTGGACTACCTTTCATCATTTTCCTATTCCCAACAATGACAAAAAGCACCTTGGCTTTCAGAAAACTTCCCTCTGCTCTCCTTTCCCCTTCCTTCCAAAGGGAGAAAAATTCTGCCTTTTAATAAGTTCCATAAATAGCCTTAATATTTTAAAGAGTGTCTCCATTTACACAAGAAGAGAATAGTAGAAAAGTGAAAGAAAAGCTATTTGAATTTGTTAAGTGACTGATCAGAGCTCACTTAGGGTCCTTGTATCTTTTAGAGCAGCTTTGCCTCACCTGCTTCTCCTTTGTTTATCACCACACCTGCCTTCAGCTGACAGAGGAGATTAATTCTACTTTAGAAGAAACATTTCCACTTTGCACTGAGAAGGGAAATGTTTCATAATCCACGTAGGAAATTTGGCCATATTACTCCACTGACATTCTCAGTCTTCCTGACTAAATATCGCTCTTATCATAACTTTTGGCAGAGCTGTGAGTTACAAACTTGGTATTTTAATGTGTAGTTTTCTTCAATAGCTTAATAGATGACATTTTATAAACTAAAAAAAAAAATTGCCTTCACACTCTAATCTTGAATCACTAAAAATCTATAATCATTCCAATTAAAATCTGAATGTATTGCCTTAAAAATGCAATCTTAGCCAATATGTTGTGATTTGTTGTCATATTTCTAAAATTCACTGAGTTCAAGTCATAATTTATTAGAGCTGAACTCATTTCTTATCTTAGTTATCTTTTTTTATATTTGATTGATTGAGCATATTGTTATTTAGGCTCTGACTGAGCATGGAGGAATACTGGGCATGAGACATTAATCAGGAAATTATGCATTGATTTCACAACTGGACTTTACTTTGTAATATTGTATTAGCTCTTAACATGCAAATTATTTTAGGTAATTACCTCATTTTTCAGTAGCCATTTGATGGATAGAAGTTTCATGCAGATTCTTTTGTGTAATATAAAATCTTGTGGCGATTTGTTTCTTTCCCTATTGATGAACAGTCCAGTTTCAATTGTTATACATCAGACTCATGAGGCCAGTTGTAGAAAACCCTAGCTGTACAGCTCATTCTCCCAGTTTCTTTCAACCCTAACTTAAGCTAGCAATTTGAGCAAGTGTTACCAAAAAAACATCTGTCTATATCTAAAACTGTGCCTGGGATTTGTATTTTTGTATCATTCAAGTAAAAGCCGAGATAACATTTTAGCCCATAGATAGATCACAATGCATAATTAAGAGTAAGATTCTTTATCTTTCTAGCCAGTTCAATTAGCCAAGTTAGTTATTTTCTTTTAAAAAATATGTAGTCTTCAAGTAACTGAATGTTCCACATTACAAATGCATGTCTCTTTTCTCCAGTTTTAATATTAAGTAGTTTAGCTAATATTCAAAACAAAATAGCTTTAATTAATATTGTAATACAGCAAAAATATGTAGGTAGACTATTATGCCTGCCATAATTGTAGTTGTCAAACACATATAATGTATTAGCAGACCTCTCATCCAGAGTTTTATTACATATATTCATATATGTGAACTGCCCAGGATAGTCAGACCATTCTTTCCCCATATTTTTAAATCTAGAATGTCACATAATCATGACTGTTTGTTGTGATCTTGTCTATTCAGAAACTTGCTGCTGTAAAATAGCTTCTCCATAAATGTCAAGTAATGTAAAATTGAGTGCCTATATTTAAATAGATTTTAACAGATAATAAAACTCTTGAGATTAAAATGGTTTCATTTAGGGAGGCAGACAGTTCTTTCCACAGTGTGCAATTTATGTGTCATGTTATGTAAAATACAATTTTAAAAATACTTTTTAAAAAGCACAAATGAAAAGTATCTATTGAATAAAAAAAAAAAGAAGGTAGTGTTCTCATTGCAGGTCTAGTTGAAAATGTGAAATATAATGACAAGGTATAAACTTCTATTTTCTAAACAGTGCTTTGACTAGATCTGCTTCCTGCTAATTCCTTTGGGGGTTATTCCAGAGATTCAAGCTATCAAAACAGAATTTTTACTCACAACCTAACCTTTCTTTATTTAAGACAAAACAAAGGAATTAGAGAATTTTGACACACTCTTATATGAAGCATAAGAGAAAATTGCTTTTCCATTTACAAGTATGCATTTGGCACTTTATCTCTGAACACCTAGATATATCACAGCTTACAATTGGTTCACCAGCACAAAAGATGTATCTTGTCTCTTTAGAGAATAGCTACTGACAGCCTTTCACTCACTAAATATTAAAATGGACATGTAAAATTAGATGTCTGATAAATAGTATTTTTTTAGGAAGATGAATTTTGGGGCTAATATTCCGCAGTCTCTAGAATGGGTTGATGGTAGGAAAGCGAAAGGTAGAAATCCCCATTAGGTTGCCAAAATAGTTTGTACATGAAGGAAAAGAGATCTCACATGGAAAGGGGTGACAGATGGATTCCAAATGAGGGGCCAAATATGAGAGATGACAATACTCCCAAATCAAAGACAACCAAGAGTACATCTGGGTCAAAGTTGGGTTTATTGAATTGTTGCAGAGAGGGAGATTGCACACACTGGGCTTGGGACATCTGTTAAGAGGGTGTTAGGAGGGTTTTATGTTAGGATTTGATCTTGTATTAGGTGATTTGGGGAAGGGTTCAAGGAGATGGAGATAATTTTGACTGAGTATCCTAGTAATTCTTATTTTAAAAGCAGGATATGTGGAACAATTCTAAAGGTGAAATTGGTAAAGAAGCAGCAATCACTAATGGTATGGGTAAGGAGATATTAGTTTTTTTTTGTTATTTAAACACTGTTTTAGTTTTTGTCTGACATGATTATGGATTATGGAGTTTTTTATTTTGTTTTTCTTGATTCATTATGGTCACAGAGTGCCTGGTCTGATCTTCAGTAGGAGAACACGCAGCCTAGTTGACAGTGCTATAATACTTTCTGAGCTGTTAGTTTGTTTGTTTTTTTTTTCGCTCTTTCTCAAACACAATACAAAGAGACAGTTGATGTTAGCAAAGGTCTATTTGTATATAGGGGTGTTCATATTCAGAGAAAACAGGAGTCAACATTTTAAAAATATGAACTGTGGGCTAAATTTTTATATTTGTTATGTACTTGTAAGAGATTGCAGTATTTGTCTCCATTTACCAGATGCAGCAACTAGTGGTGGGAGTCAATTAGGTAATTTGCTTGCAGGGACACAGATTATAAAAGGAAAGACTGGATTTCAAACTATGATCACTCAGATGCTAAAATATATTATTTTTCTGCTTCAACAATATAAAGAGCCTATATTTCAAGTTAGAATTGGAAGCAACTTATGGTGTCATGGGCCGAATTTGGCAGTCCAATATGGAACTTGATTTGGAAGAAGAAGAGGCTGAGTTTCTTTTTAAACATGTTAAGTTTGAAGCCATGATAGAGCATCATTTATCCATTTATTCATTTATTAAATTTGTTTTAACATTGTTATATTAATAGACATTTGAGTTATTTACAGATTTGGGCTTTCACACATTTTTGTATGTATTTTTTGATATACTATCTATTCAGTAGGAGTGGAATTGCTGAATCCAATGATGTATCTTCGAACTTAGTAATTGATACCCACCTGTTTTCCAAAGTAGGTTGTACCAGTTTATACTCCCTCTACCAGTATATGAAAGATTCCTTTGCTTCAGATACTTGACATCATTGACTTTTAAATTTTGATCTTTCTGGGGAATTATGTTAAGAAAAATGTGGGTTTTAGTAATAGTAGTGTTTTTTTACTTTGCATGGCTCTGATTGTTAACACAGTTAACCTTTTGAATGTTTATTGGCCATTTGGATATTGTCTTTTGTTAATTATCTTGGCAATTTGTGGGTGGGGATGGCTTCATTTTCTTATGATGTGTAGGATTTATTTGTATATCCTGGATATGAGCCTGCTGGGGGCAATATGTGTTGCAAATATATTTTCCCACAGTGTAGCTTATTTTTCACATTTTTAATGACATCTTTTGATGAATGGAAATTCTTTATTTTAATATAGTCCATTTTATCACTCTTGGATTAATGCTATTTGGGTCCTGTTTAAGAAGTTTTAGTACTTTGAGATCATGAAAATATTTTCCTAAATTATCATCTAGAAAAACATTATTATTATTATTACTATTATTATTTGCATTTCAGTATTTAATTAATCGAGAATGGATTGTTGTATACAGTAGGGGATAAGTGTTTTTTTTTTTTCCCTTCTTCCTTTGTGATATCCAGTTGTCCCTATTACTTGAAAACATCGTTATTATTCACTACTCTGCTGTGTTATTTTGGCAAAAACCATGGATCTATATATGTGTGGGTCTCTTTCAGGGTTCTTTGTTCTGTACCTTTGGTGTATTATTGGGTTATTTTTCTAGGTTTAGACTGCTAGGAATAAAGTTGTTAGGAACTTTCTTGTTCCAGTATTTGAGGATTTATGTTTTCTTTTCTCTTACTTAGGTAAATACCTTCCTTATTTTCTCTCAGCAATGGTTTCTAGTTTTCATTGGACAGATTTTGCACATATTTTGTTGTTATCCCTAATATTTCATTTTTTGGTACTATTGTAATGGTAAATTTTAATAATAATTTTCATTTATTTATAATTATTATACAATAACACATTTTTGTTTATTATTTTCTTTTATGAAGTTACAAATTTATGTTCAATTAAAATTCACCACATTTATCATATAGTTTTATGACTTTAACGAAGGCATTACAGTTGTGTAATCACCACCAAAATCATATAAAACAGTCCCATCAGTCCAAACATTCTCTTGTGCCCTTTCGTAATGAAAGCATTCCTCTAACCCTAGCCCCTGGAAACCACTCATTAGTTTTCTGACCCTATAACTTTGCCTTTTTTTCAGAATGTCATGTATATGGAATCTTATAGTGTGCAGCCTTTTGAGTCTTTGCTGCTTTCATTTAGCATCATGCATTTGAGATTCATCCATGTTATTTCATGTATCAGTGATGCATTCCTTATTATCGCTGGCTAGTATTACATTATATATAGATCCATTCACGTGTTGAGAAACATTTGGGTTGTTTATTAGTAGAATGGCTATGAACATTAGCTTGGGTAAATTCCTAGTGGTGGAACTGAGGAATGAATGGTAAACATGGAACGTATGTTATAAGAGAACACCAAACTTTTCCGAAGTGCCTATACCATTTTGTATTTTCACAAGCAGTGTATTAGAGTTCTAGTTCCTCCATATCTTCACTGTGGCAAGGTCTGCACATGTGCACGTTCACATGTGTATGTGTTTCATTTTTATCTCAGTTTTAGCCATTTCAGTATGTAGTGATTTCTCATTGCAGTTTTAATTGATATTTACCATAATACTCATAATGTTGAACTTCACATTTTGTGCTTCTTTTCCATCCAAACATATTCTTTCATGAAGTATCTGTTCAAAATTTTGTTGACTTATTAAATTTAGTTTTTTTTTGTTTTTTTTAATATTGAGTTTTGACAGTTCTTGATATATTTTGGACACGAGACCTTTCTCATATATGTACTTGTAAGTATTGTCTCCTAAACTGCGTTTTTCTTTTTACTCTATATAATCTCTTTCAAAGAGCACAGATTCATAATTTTAAGCCCAAGTTATATTTTTTCATTTATGGATAGTACTTTTAGAGTAGTATCAAAGAAATCTTTGTCTAACTCATGGTCACAAAGATTATCTCAGGTATCGCCTTCTAGAAATTTTATAATTTTGAATTTTATATTAAGGTCCGTGGTTCATTCTGAGGTAATCTTTGCACTTGATATGAAGCATGTATTGATGTACTTTTTGTCATATTTCCAATTTTTAAAAAAGTTCTTTTCTCCATTGTTGTGGCTTGGCACTTTTATTGAAAAATCAATCATTTATGTGGGAGTATATTTTTGGTCAATTTGATTAGAGGCATATCCATTTAATAGATATTTTCGAAATATCTTTTGAAATCAAACAAAAATAAATGGGTAGATATTTCATGTATATGAATAGGAAGACTCAATATTATCAAGATGTTGGTTTTTCTTGATCTACAGATTCAGTGCAATCCCAATCAAGATCCCAAGCAAGTTATTTTATGGATATTGATTTTAAAGTTTATATGGAGAGGCAAAATAGCCAAGAAAATGTTGAAGGAGAATAACAAAGTTGGAGGACTGACAGTACCCAACCTTAAGACTTACTGTAATGCCACAGGAATCAAGACAGTATGATATTGGCAAAAGAATAGATAAATTGTTCAGTGGAAGAGAATAGAGAACCCAGAAATAGACCCACATAAATGTAGTCAACTGATCTTTGACAGAGGAGCAAAGGAAACAATGGAGCAAAGATCCTTTTTTCAACAAATGGTGCTAGAACAACTGAATATCCACATTAAGGAAAAAAAAGAATCTAGACACAGGCTTTACATTCTTTGTAAAAATTAACTTAAAATGGATCATAGACCTAAATATAAAACACAACACTGTAAAGCTCCTAAAAGATAACATAGGAGAAAATCTAGATGACTTTGCACATGGTGATGCCTTTTTTCCTTTCTTTCTTTCTTTCTTTCTTTCTTTCTTTCTTTCTTTCTTTCTTTTTAAAGATTTAATTATTTATTTTAGAGAGAAAGAGCGAGAGCATGGGGGGAGGGCAGAGGGAGAGAGTCTTAAGCAGACTCCATGCTGAGTACACAGCCCGATGCAGGGCTCCATCTCATGGCCCCGACATCATGACCTGAAGCAGACCAAGAGTCAGCCACTGAACCGACTGTGCCACCCAGGTGCCCTGATGTTACCTTTTAGATACAATACCAAAAGCATGATCCATAAAGAAATAATTGTTAAGTTGGACTACAAATTAAAACAACAATAGGAAATCATTGCATATTTATTAGAATGGCCCAAATCCAGAACACTGACAATACCAACTTCTGGGGATGATGTGGAGCAACAGGACCTCTCATACATTGCTAGGGGTAATGCAAAATGGTATAGTCACTTTGGAAGACAGTTTGTCAGTTTCCCAACAAAACTTGAAATACTCTTGCCATACAGTCCAGCAGTTGCACTCCTTGGTATTTACCAAAAAGATTTGTTTACACAAAAACGTATGCACAGATGTTTATACCAGCTTTATGTATAATTTCAAAAACTTGGAAGCAACCAACATGTCCTTCAGTAGGTGAATGGATGAATAAACTGTGGTACATTAGTTAACACTATCAAGCCATGAAAAGAGGTGAGGAACCCTCAATACATATTACACAGTGAAAGAAGACAATGTGAAAAAACTATATATACTGTATGATTCCAATCGTATGACTTTCTGGAAAGGTAAATCTGTGAAGACAATAAAAAGATCAATGGCTGTTGAGGTTGGACAGAAGAAGTTAGTGGAGCACAGTAGATTTTTAGGGCAGTGAAAATACTCTGTATGATGTTATAATAATGGGTATATGCCATTATACATTTGTCCAAATTCATGGGATATACATCAGGAGTGAACTCCAAAGTAAAGTATGGGTGATTATGATATGTCAGTGTAGTTCATACTTAGAAAATTTTGTGCCATCCTGATGAATGATGTTGGTAATGGGAAGGCTATGCATGTTTTGTGGTAATGATTGTATTGGAAATCTCTGTACCTTCCATTTTTGTTGCAAACTTAAAACTGCTCTAAAAAAATAAAGTCTTTAAAAACAGAAAAGAAAGAAATAGCTTTTGTTTTCATTGACTTTCCTGTGCAGCTTTTCTAGTTTTACTGACTTCTGCACTTTACTGTTTCTTTTGACTATTTGCTTTGGTATTAGTTTTCTAATTTTTTTTCTAATTTTATAAGGTGGAAGCACAGATAATTAATTTGAAACTTCTGTTATTTTCTGATATCATGATTTAATGCTGTGACTGTTCCTCTAAGGAATGCGTTGGCTGCATCCCATAAATTTTGATATGTTATGGTTTTTATTTTTCCTTCAATTTAAAATATTTTCTAATATTTTTTGTATTTACTTTTTGGACTCATGGACTTTTTTTAGAAGTATGTCATACTATGAATTGTGCCATAGGGATGCATTTATTTGATGTGTAGTATAAACAGTACAGTGCTTGAACTGCATAGAAAAGGTCATTAACTATTATTAATCTGTTGTATTAATCACAGAACCAACACTAACAGTTATTTGTCAAGTCACCTGATTCCTGGTACCATAGATTAGAAAGTTATTCTGGGAATTATGTAAATGTTAAATTTATGATGCCTAGTACCATTCTTTGTAAATTTTAAGTCCTTAAGTGCTTTTCTTTTTTGCCATCTCTTCCTCACTCTTTTTTTTTTCAGCCAGTACTGTGTACCACACTTTGTTTTGTTGTTGTTGTTGTTGCTGTTGTTTTAAAGATTTTATTTATTTATTTGAGAGAGAGAGAGAGAGAACAAGCAGGGAGGAGGGGCAGAGGGAGAGGGAGAAGCAGGCCCCTCGCTGAGCAGGGAGCCCGATGCAGGCTTGATCCCAGGACCCTGGAATCATGACCTGAGCCGAAGGCAGACGCTTAACTGGCTGAGCCACCCAAGTGCCCGTGTAGCACACTTTGATGCAGGGAGCTAGGTTTCAAGTATTTCATAAGGAAGGAATATGTTCTTAAATAAATGCTTAAAAAATAAAGTTGTGGTGACCTGTTTATGTTATTTAAACCAAGCAAACAGATTTTAGAGGAAGAAATACTATCACTAGGAAAATGCATTCTTTTTGAACAGTGGTATAGCTGTCTGAATATTTTTTTTGAAATAGTGAGTTTCTTAGTGTGTTGATATGTCACAAAGCAATTGGATTTGGTGAACTGCAAAATAGGAGAATCACTTTTTTTCTTTTTTTAATGATTAAATGTAATTGGGAGCACCTTTGATCTTTCATACTTGGTCAAGATATTGACAAGTTTATTGGTTGCTGCATATTTTTATATCCTATGTAAATTCCTATGAATGTCCTTGAGCTTTGTTCAGGACGTGGTTAAGTTATTTGGAAACAACTTGATCTTTTTGGGTCTTGCTTTTCAGCTTTGTTAGATGGGATAAGAGCTACATTTCTTTTAGGATTTATTTTCTTTTCTACTGAGGCAAGAACTTTTTCAGTGTTCTAACCAACATTCCTCAAATTATGAGGTTTTCCACCTTGGCTGATGGCAACAGTCACTATTCTTAATCCTAATGAATATGTGGCATAGTTCCCTTTTAACCTTCAGGTGCTTTTTTCTGGCTGTGGGTAATACCTTCATAGCCATGCACTGATCACCTGATTAAGCAAAGGGGACCCTCAGAAGATCTTTAGAGTGATACCTCTGTCATCTGTCTCCTCTATGCTACTCTGCCCTGCAAACTCTAGCCACCTTAGCTTTCCTAAACTTCTACTTCTGTCTCCTCAACTCAGGTAGACCTGACCACAATCTCCCTAGGTTTGCTTTTTCTGTACCACAGCCTGGTAACTTTCTCCAGCTGAGGCAGTCTCAGGGATTACCACATTTATTTCTTCTCAGAGATCACTATCATTTTTTGCCAAGCTGTTTTCCTAAGTGTCTGTGCCTTTCACTGGGATATATATATATCATATATATATGATATATATATAATCATAAAATGTATGAAAATGCTCTGTAAACCACAAAGTTCTATGTAATCATTACATTTTGCTGTTATATGAGAATGAATTAAATAGTGACTGAATGCTACAGAATATCTTAAATATTCCAACATTAGCATTGCAAATTATATATAAATTTTTTGTATTTTTAAAATAAAATATAGAAGAAGCAATGGTGAATCCCATTATATGATATGGTTATACAGAAAGTCAAGTTTATATTGATGGTAAAGAAAATTACTTTGTACTATGGATTATCCTATACCACATACCTGAAAGTCATCTTAGAGGCTCAGGTTAGTTTATGCTGCATGTCTAGATGTTTCCATCTCATGACTACCCTAATTATTTTCATCAACTTATTATTTTTCTGTTTATTTTATTCTTAATCAAAAGGAAAAACTGTGATAATGTCTTTTATTTATTTATTTTTTATTAGAAATAGATGTCTGCTGAGAAGAGAGTGCTATGTCTCAGTTTTTGCTTACTTGAAGGATGCTGTTTTTTACATAATGTGAATAACTCTTGAATGTCTTTCTTCTTATGTTGCAGGTATATGAAGTCTGAAAGTAAGACCTGCAGTAATTTTCCTTAAGGTAGGGACACTTTCATTTTTTGTATTTCCACTTGTTCAGCATTACCTATACACAGCACAATGAAGGGTTTCTGAGAAAGTTGACCTTATCAAAATGGAAATTATAGGGAGAAAATGCACTCACCTTGAGACAAGCTATAAGAGAATTAGATATATCCCCTCTCCAAAGCTTTCTTTGGTGTCATCTTAAATCATAAATTATTGAGATTTTTGAATAAGTGAAAGTTCATTGTTTTTATCTGCTCCATCTTCAGATACTTAATGAGTACATGCTAATGCAAAAGAAAATTAAAAAATTGATTTTTAATAGAAAAAGAGTGAAAATTATATGATGTACTTGCTGACTATTAGATATTTCATAAAGATATTCTTAATAAAGCCTATGAAGACAATAATAGGAAGAATAACATGCAAAGGGTTTGAACAGCCTTATATTATTCATTTTGGGATGTGTAATAAGTGAGGAATGTGAATAGGAAGTGAAGTAAATAACAGTCATAATTCAAAATATGGGTAGATGAATTGAAATTGAAGAGGAAGATGGTTTCAGGCAGACATGTTTATTACGTTTTATGACACAGCATGTGCCTCTCTCATTCATTTGGATAGGTGAGAGCTACTGGGAACAGATAATGGGACATGCTGACCGCATAGAACTGACAGTTGATATTGAATGAGCACATCCAAATCATGTGGATTTTTTCTATTCAAGTCCAGAGCAATTGGTTATTATGTCTTTTCAAGCAATTAAACTGTATAGGGCATGGGGCTGTGAGTTTTTTGACCATGTTGACTAGACTTTTTAACTGATTAAGATGGTCCTGGTAAATGATACTACACACTAAGTTGCTTTAGTATTTGCATAATGGTAAAATATTTCCTCTTGTATTTGTTTTTATATGGAGCAAATTAAATGCCAAGGCAATCAAGTAAAATAATCTCCCTTTAGAAAATTGAAAATAAAATTTTAAGCGCTCTCAAAACATTAAATATCCAAGGGCTATGGTGGGAAGCTCCAGGAAACAGCATATTTAAATAGGTGCAGATTGTCTTATCAGTGTCCTATTATCAACCATACAGCTCAGTATAGCAGGTATTACACATCTGTGCAATAATAGGTAAACTGGTAGAAATGAATTACAAAAATTGTAGCACCTCTTTATTTAAATTGAAAAACTTTTTTATTTCCTTATAATCCTCTTCAGTAAGTTATTAAATTTTTTTTCTTAAGATGGATGGATTAAAAATATGTGACTAAGAGATGAAGATTTCAATCTAAATTATAATTATTTCCTACATCTGTTCTGATACATTTAGAATGGTTTGTGCTTGTAAATTAGGTGTTAATGAAATAAAAATGTTGTAACCATGTGGAACTTCAGAATTGGCAATCGACTGAAGAAGATTCTGTAAATTCTCCAAGGATGTGCTACAGCAATGAAAGCTCTTGTGAGCCACCCACTAGACACAAATTATGTCTTTATACACTTAACTATTAAATTTAAAGTAAATACCTAAAAATTGCCAAAGGGAAGCGTTAGTAAGAACTGTCTTTTAAAGACAAGCATTCTACTTTTATTTGTGTTTACTTTGTTTCTGAGCCAGTCAGCTGCACGATGTATAAAAGGCATAGTGTCTTATAGCCTTCTAATCTATTCCAGAGGGATGCAGAGAAATATGCCAAGTCATCTTTAGAAGATAAACCTTATAGAAGATATGAGATAAAGATTATAAGATAATTTATTTTACCAAAGGCAACTTATTCTCAAAATTATGTTTATAATCAAAATTCCAAAATAATATGCTTAGATTTATCTAAATGCGACACCTATATAATTTGTGGATTATTAGAAGTTTTGAATAATCTAGGTGAAATAAGTCAATCAGAGAAAGACAAATACCATATGATCTCACTCATATGTGGAATTTAAGAAAGAAAACAGATAAATATATGGGAAGGGGGAAAAGAAAGAAAGGAGAGAGGGAAACAGCCATAAGAAACTGAGACTCTTAGCAATATAGAACAAACTGAGGGTTGATGGAGGAAGGTGGGTAGGGGATGGGCTAGATAGGTGATGGGTATTAAGGAGGGCACTTTTTATGATGAATGCTGGGTATTGTATGTAAGTGACGAATCACTGAATTCTACTCCAGAAACCAATATTGCACTGTATGTTAACTACCAAAAGATTTTTTTGCCGTATATTTTTATTTAAATTCAATTAGCCAACATTAGCTACCTAAAATTTAAGTTAAAAAAAATAACAAAAGAAATGGTTAAATAATATGCAGATGCCTCCAACAGGTAAACAAAAATTTTTCTTGATCTTTACTTCAAGTTGTGGGTGTGTACAGTTTTGCAAATAAAACATCCTATTTAATTAGATTAAATGAAAATAAAATATTTTCAGCAATGCATCAGCTAAGACAAAATTGTTACTAATTCACATCGTGATTCATGAGTTATTTTGTAAGTATTCTCCAGTAAAGTACACACTTCCAAGTACATCTCACTTCACTGCTGGACTTGTCCTTGTTCTTTATGTTCTTATTTTCTTATGTGCTTTGTATTACCATTTGTTTCTCTTTTTGAAGAGAACAAACATGTATTATCAAAGTAAGACCCCAAACAACTCTCTTTGTTAGATTGACACATTTTTTAAAATTTTGCGTTTTTTAATTTATTTATTTCTGTATTGCTACTGAAAAATGAAAAAGTAAAAAAGTAGTAAAAAAGAAGAATTCAGTAAGTAATTTTTGACTAATAAATTGAAAACTGATATGTGAACAATTATCCAAATGGGGAAAAAAATAAAGACAACACTTATGGCAGTATTTGCTTATTTGATTATGTTTTTTCTTCTGAAATATGCAAGCTTATTTTGGTGGTTGGTGATCTTTTTCCAGCACTTAAATTTAAATGATAGGATTTCAAATTAAGTTTCCCAAACTTAAAATATTTTTAAAGTGTTAATTTACCAGGTTTTTGTTTTTCTTTAAGCTTGAAAAAAGTATTTTGTCATCGAACATAGTAGTTAAGGTTCTTAAGCACCTCCCTTCTGAGCTGCCACAAGATTTAAAAGGCAGGACTGCTTTGTTTAGTCAATGTTCACATTAATGAAAAAATACTACCACCCAACTGTGTCCTTTTGCACGCACATTTTGTACAGTGTCTATTGTGAAAAACATCTCAGCTGAGCAGTTTGGTCAAGTACAGCAAAGACGTACTTTGTCAATCAAATATACGTAAAAGTTAATGAACTATAATAAAGGATATTTATAGTGTCCCTTTTTTTTTTAAGAATTGCTAACAAAAAAATTGAATTTCAAAATAAAGGTTGGCACAAGTATTTATTTTTTGACAACTCTGGGTCCTGCCAAACAACAAAAATGCATTTATTGACTTATTTGAGGGCTCTAAATATGTAGCTCAGTATTCAAATTGCCTTTTACTGTAAGGATAAACACTTATTTCTCCCTTTCGTGATTTTTTTTCTTTTAGAATATGAATCTAAAATTGAGGAGCTGTAGTAAAAACAATTTATCACTTATGAAAAATTCTCATCCTACATCTTAGAAACCTTAATTTATGATTAACTTGTCAAGACACTAAAAACAAATTTATTTCATTCTCAAAGCATTTACCTTCATTATAGTTTCTTAAATATATTAGAGTATGAGAGATAATAAAAGCTGTAAGTTTTGAAGCATATAGGCTAATTAATCCCCATTGGGTTTCCTTCCCATCAATATTTGCTGACCTAAATCATGTTTTGTCACTTGACACACATTTCTTTTACCTGGGCTATTCTTCCAGATATTATCTATGACCAACAGATGGATTTGAGAGATTTTGCATGCAAATAAAATCAATCATATTATTTTTCCAAAAAATGACTAAAATGCTTTTGCTTTTAAATTGTTTGTTTAAAATATATTTGAGTTTAGAATCAATCCATTTGCTCTTAAAATTGGAAATGATTCCAATTGAAAAGATAATTGCAAATTCTAATCACTACAGTCATATCATTCCTATATATGCTTCTCCAAAAAAAATAACTTGGTAACAAACAAACAAAAAAAAGTAAAAGACCTTTTCTCCAAAGATTTACTCTTTTAATTTATGCTTATTTACCATACCTGACTTTATCATACCCATTCATAGTTCATTGAAACTCAGGATTCTTATTTTTTGAGAGTTTTACTGTGTTCTCAAAGCTGATTTGAACAAAATACAATTTTTACAGTTCATTTAAATGTAGCACTTCCAGAGAACCATCTGAGATTTATTTCTTCAGGAAAGTTTAACAATGGTAATATAAAGAGAAGGACACTCGAAAAACAAAAAACAAACAAAAAATGCTTTAACCCACTACAGAAATACCTTATCAAGCTGGCTATGAGTATTCCAAGCATTATTATGTAAAGTGCCTCTTAAAAATGCATTTATTAGATTAACAATTCACTATGAAAGGTTCTTGAAAGACTCTTTTAATTAGTTGTGCCACACTGATGAAGCTGATACTTAATCACTTTTTTACAAGTAAATATTAGGCAATGATTTTACTGGCTGATTCCAAGCAAATCATTTAGTATATCTCATGTTATTATTATTTATTTTTGTCAGCATAATGGGAGTTTTCTTTTTGTATAAAGTGAATCTTTGAAAAACTCTCTTCCCCAACATAGTCTTCTCTGAGTGTATTTTAATTTTACAAGCGTGAACAACAACTACTAGACATTAGTAAAAACAAGTGAAAGTTATGACTACTGAAGAAGAGATTACAAAATTCTCATGATTCATATTATAATGGCATCCAGATTTGAAAAGGGAAGTTAAAATAGTAGTAGTAGCAATACTACTACTACTACTAGTATTACTACTACTAGTAGTAATAATACTACTACTAGTAGTAATACTAGTAGTAGTAGTAATGAAAAGTAGAACTGAAAGAAAAGAATTTGTCCAGATATAGCATTACCTTCCAATTTGAGATGACTGTCTATAAATTTCTTAAATAGTTCCAAAGAGATTTTGTATATACCCTGTAATTTGTTGTAGTCTTTTAAGATAGTTATTTCTCCAAAAATATAATCTATCTCTTTTTTTTCCAATGTACACTGAATATTTTTTGCTTTTTCTCTTGTCCATTTCGTTGAGAAATCATGTCTTCCATATAGTGGAGAAATGTTTGTGTTCTTGAAGATAGCTTTCTGTTCTTCCAAACTATTTAAATAAGCATTATAGTATTTTCCTCTTCTATCTTATCTTTTTTCAGTTATTTATTACTTTTCTCAACACATCTACTTATTTTCTTAAAATAAATATATGAAACACAGTGCTATAATCCTAGAAAATTCTAATGGTATCCAAATTACAAACAAGTTATATTTCCAATGTGTATTTATTAGATTGATATTTGGACCTTAGAACATATTGATATAAAATCATGTGTTATAAATAGGTTATTTTTCCAGGTTGTATTACAGAACACTTACTTAAGTCAGAGTATGCGGAAAGAGTTCACATTTATATTTCAAAAAAATGTAGATAAAATGTTTTATGTTTCTTCCAAACATTAAATGAGATGTTTAGATTCATTTATAAAAAAAGATATAACTAATATCATACAAGTACTGAAATTCTAGAATTTACCATTAAAAAATTAGTTAACAAAGTTTCATAAGATTTTAGTTGGTGAAGTAGGAA
Organism: Neomonachus schauinslandi; assembly: GCF_002201575.2. Classification (NCBI taxonomy): domain Eukaryota; kingdom Metazoa; phylum Chordata; class Mammalia; order Carnivora; family Phocidae; genus Neomonachus; species Neomonachus schauinslandi. The sequence goes on along the minus strand of NC_058409.1, from coordinate 96,558,346 downwards.
AGTAAATGTGTACAATCATCCTGATACTTTCTGCTTCATGCTGCTGTTCTATCATTGAGTACTCTGGGAGGTTTTCCTACTTTGGGTCCTATTAAGACATCTGAAAACTTTGAAAAACAAAATCACCATTTCAGGCCTTCAGTTTGTTTTCATGTTCATAATTTGTCATCCCAGGGAGAATCTGCAATGAATGTTCTATAGATTCTCTTTTCAGTGGTAGTCCCATTAAAAATTCTCAGGTACTCACAGTTTTATTCCACACAAGTACAGAAGGATCTCTTTGCAAAGATAGTTATTTTTGTTCTGTTGAAAGGCTTCAATGATTTTTTCAGTTTGTTCATTTCCTTAAGGAAAAGACTAGTGTCAGACATAGTGTCCTATGGTAAAATCAACATCTGGTTGTTGTTTTTTTCCTCTAACTTGTTAAGGTCTTTGTCCAACCTCCAAAATTCTTATATCATTTTTAAATGTAAGATTAGCACTGAGCCCATGTGAGAAGTTTTTTTAAAAAGTGATAATAATTTCATTCCTGTAATAATATGTGTTTATTAAACAAAGGAAGTCATGGAATCAGGCCAAATAATTTTGTCATATATTATTATTGTTGTTGTTATTGTTATTATTTTAATTGTATAATCCACAGTAAGTCTTTTCTATTTCTGTTGTTAGATTTGGGATGTTATACATTGTAGGTGAAAATATTTTTCTTCAAACTATAGTCATAATAATAGCTTATCCTTCGGTAAAACCTCTCTGGGCATTTGGTATTCTGGGCTTTTGTTTGTTCATTTGTAGTCACATCTAGGTTATTTTTTCCCCTTATAATATTTCTAATATTCCTAAAATGGTTTGGCTGACAGTTTTAGGTGATGGGAATTTCAGTACATGCTACAGTCTTTCTTCTGCATTTTCGATAGCTATGAACACTCTATTTCTGCCTGTTCCCATCTGGGCAATAGCTTTCCTTCTAGCTCCTTGAAAATGTTTCACAGCTCATCATTCTAACAGCTTTTCCATGGAAGTTCCCCTTTTACATGCAATGTTTATTACTTTTCCCTTTTTTATTCTTGGGGACTTACTTGATTTTTATCAGATATAAAAAATAAGTGTCTAAATAAAGCTAAATATGTAATATAAATAAAATTCTTAAAAATAAGTGACTAAATAAAGCTAAATATATTATGTAAATAAATGTATATTTAATATTTACAAAATATAAAAATAAAAATAAAGCAAAACCGCATCCTTTAGAAAAAGCTTTAAAAATATCTCAATGATAAGATTTTATTACTTATTTCAAGTTTTAAAAATGATTAAATTTATATAAATTCTACTGTTCATTAACAAAAAAGAATATATGTTCTTATTTAAATAACCGAGAAGATAAAGTTCTTTTCTCGTTTCTTTTCTACTTTCCCTCAAAATGTTAGAGTAACTCAGTGCTTATTCTGTGTTTTTTTGTTTTTGTTTTGTTTTTGTTTTTGTTTTAGCCAAACTCTTTTAGTAGGTGTCTCACCATGACTTCTAAACATAGCCTATTTGTTAAATTGCCAGACCTGACCTATCTCATAATTTTAAGATTGTGCATCTGACTCAACATGTCTTCATGGATGCCATCTTCATTAGTGTGTCCTGTGAGTTCTATTTGAAGAATAGAACTGTCTGTTTTGATCCATCTCCTTGGCTCTCATCCTAGTCCAAATGAGCACCCACCTTTCTTCTGGTGATAGCCCTTTGACTGACCTGCTTGCTTCTACTCTTGCCCCTTTACATCTTTTTACTTGCTCTTCTCTTTGCAGGAAAATTCTTACCCTGACTTTGCCCTTGAATCTCACCCTTAAGTGGGAGGATGGTAGACACAGCTAAGATAATATGTGGGAAAGTACTTTTTAAACAGTAAAATTCTCTGTAAACATTAGGCATTATTTTTCTTAACATGACATTTTATACATACCTGGTCTGGTCCACAAGTAAACTCGGATTTCTCCCCAGATCTGCTCCTTCTGCAGAATTCCCTGTCAGTTATGACAATATTGTCCACTCAGTTGCTGGGAGAGAAATTTCTGTAGCCATCTGTAACATTCATTCATCCTACCCTTTCGTTGGCTGACCACTCAATCACCAGTACTGAAATTAACTTCCTTAATATATTTCAAGCCAATCATCTCTACTAATAATCCTCTAGTCCATCATAATGTTTTATTTCAATGAACTGAACATTTAATTGACTTTTCTGAATACACCCTTCTATTTACTCCTTGCCTCATCTGTAGTCCCTATTGCTACAACGTTACAAAATCTAAATTAGTTGATGTTACTCCTGCTTACATCCTTCAACAGTATTTCTTAAACTTTAATGGGATGTGCACTTAAATCATTTGGTAAGATCGGTAAAATGATTTTGATTAGTTAACTCTGGGGTGGAGTCCAAGATTCTGCATTTCTAACAAGTTCCCAGTTGATGCCAGTGCTTCTTGGATAATACTTTGAGTAGTAAGGATTAGATGACTCCCAGCCATACTTGGAATAGAAACTAAAACCCATCCATGGTCTATAAATTCATACGTGATCAATCAATCTCCTCTTTACCTTCTTTACAGCCTTTTTTCATTTGTTGCAACTTTCTTCCTCAATCTCTATATTCTGGGCCTTCTTTCAGTTCTTTGAAAGCATCATGCTATTTTTTTTTGCCTCAAGGTATTTGTATAATAAGCTCAACTCTGTTTGTAATAACACACCTCTTACCCAATACTCACCCTTTTCTAGGTAATTCTTACTTATCTTAGATGCCTTAACTTAAATCCCACTTCTTCAAGGAAGTCTTACTTGACTTATATACTTCTATCTTTTTTAAAAATTTCTTTTCTATTATATCCTGTGTCCCCCTCATAGTATATATAATAGCTGTGATTAAATAATCATTTATATTATCAATGTTTCAATATCTGTAACCTTCCAAAGATGTAAATTCATTGAAAGCAGTTCCTCCCCCACCTCTGGTTCAGGTCTGCATCTCCTGTACTTAGCATAGTAGGTGCTGTATTTCCTGCATCTAGCCACATAGCTGATGGTCTACAAATAGTTGTTAACTGTGATTATTTATGAAGAGTATCTATCCTTTTTCTTCATAGAAAGGGAATAGAATTTATCAGATTTAGAATTTTGGAGCCTGCTGAAGGAACAAATAGAGAGGCTAATAGTTTTGCTTGCTATCTGTGAAGAAAGTGAAGTACTGCCTGATAGTCACATCTATCAGTGGAGAACAAAATGATAGATGGGAGAAAGATCAGCTAATTCTTGTGAAAATGAGTTGGCACTTGGTCTAGTAACAAACCAGTTACTAAAAGTAGTGTGATGAGAGTAGATAGGATAAACAGGGCTGAGGAAACTAGAGATAAAAACTAAGGGTGCCTGGGTGGCTCAGTTGGTCAAGTGTCTGCCTTCAGCTCAGGTCATGGTCCCAGAGTCCTGGGATTGAGTCCCATGTCAGGCTCCCTGCTCAGCAGGGAGTCTCCTTGTCTGCCCCTCCCCTGGCTCATGCTCTCTCTCTCACTCTCTCTCTCAGATAAATAAATAAAATCTTAAAAAAAAATACGTAGAGACATGGGAGGGTGACATCTGGGTTGTGGTTAGTTGGCTGCATAGACTCAAGTCAAGGCATTATAGTTTGGGAAAGGAAATTGTCAGAGTTCAGAGGACCAAGGAGCAGAGTGAAAGCCTCAGTTATGCATGGGCTGAATGAAGGAATGAAGAAGAGGGAATACTCAAGTTTGAGTTCAGAGTCAAATCAGGAGAGAATTGCTGCTGAATGCTAAGCAAAGACACAATGAAGCCACAAGTGTTAAAGTCCTGAGGTAGGATAGTCAGGAAATTTGAAGAAGGGATGGTAGACTAGGGATTGAGGTACGTAAGACCAGGCATCTAATGCCTTAGGACACTGCAGGAAGGACTGTAGTTGAGTGTTCTAATGACCACACCACATCTCCTTGGCAAGCTCACTGTGCTTCACATATGATCTTTCTTGTGGAGAGGAGTATAATATGGATAAGGCAAGCTGGGGTAGGCAAAAAGCACCTACACTCAGTGTTCAGAAGCAGAGATGGATATTGTTTCAGAGCACTTTATTTGCCTCAGTTAACCAACTTTGTTCCTAGACTGATATCAAAAGATATGGTGGGAAATACTAGTGCCCAAATAAAGCCTTGGAAAATTTTTTTGAAATAAGGAAAGTTGGCCATGAAGACTTTTCTGTCCTGCTTTCTGTATTTACTACCTATCTCTTAATGGTTTTCTTTCCAAGTCTACTGGATCTCTCCCAATGACCTAACCCAGTGCGTTTCAAAAATAAGCTTGTGTTGAAATGATCTTGAAGTCTTGTTAAACTCAGATTCCTGCTTCCCATCCCCTCAGAATTTCTGATTCACTAGGAATAGGTGGGGCCCAACAATTTGCATTTCTAACAAGTTCCCAGTGGATGTTGATGCTATTGGCCCAGAGCCACACTTTGAAAACAATTGACTTAAAACTTCTACCCTGCTACTTTATCCAAATTTGTCATTCCCTGATGTAAGAAGCCTATTTAACTAAAATCGCATGTTTCCCTAGATCTGAAACACATAAATTAAAATCAAAATTATTTTAGGGCATATAAATTCAGCAAAATTTAGTCATCTGATGAAATCATGTATACAAATACGTGAATGATAGCAACAATAATTTCTCCAGCTTCATTCGATTTTTGTTGACTGAGATGGGTCTCTAATGAGAAGAACCTCAAGCAATATGACCAAATGAAGGGGGAAACCTAAATTGTAAGGAAGGATTTTCCTGGGCAGAGTGTTCATATATTTGATGGAGTCAAATTACTTCTTCTGTTGTACTTCCTTCACTTCTAAATCTACATGCTCCACAAATTTGCAAGTTCTCCCCCACCCCCCAACCCCAGGTTTACCATTTAATTTCTAGCAATTCTAGCGCAGGTGGTGGAATAGAAATTGTGTGTCCAAAGTAGAGGAAGGTAGGGTGACATGCAAGTGAATTCTTTATATGTTAGAAACCACCTGTTCCATATATTTTGGCCATCACCAGAAATATTTAAATGTCAGGATTCATCTTTCTTTAAATATTTTCTGCAAGTTTGAGCATATTGCCTTGTTTGAAAGTGTCTGTGAAAGAACCATTTATTTTTGTCAAGGAACATTGTTCACCATGGCACTTGTTAAAAAAAGTAAATTAGACTCTAGAGTACTGCAAAATTACTTTCTCTTACATCACATGGCATTTCAATGAAAGCATAAGAAAATACTCTGATTTGCAGGGGTTATATTTTTAGTGGTGTCCTCTTAAGTGATTTTTAACATAATAGAAGTGCTAATTGCTGTGGTGACTTTAAAGGTGAAATCTTGCTTCAAATTCAATGGCTTGATTTTGCATCTTTAGCTAAGCCTTAGGTCACATGACTTAAAGCCGAAAATGACTACAAAGTATTATTTTGTGTTTTAGCTTAAATAAGGAAGACAAAATAGAGTCCATCGGAAGGAAAGCTAGAAACACTCACAAAAGCTGTCAGTCATATACGCTGTTTGAATTTTTAAAATATGCCTTGTATTTTTAAGAGAGTAAATGTGTTCTTAGAATTCAGAGCTTCTGTTTTCTTACTCAAAAGGTGTTTTTAAGTATTTAAAATACAGTAAACTAACTTCCTCCCTCCCTCCTTCCCTTTCCTTCTTCCTCCCGTCCTTTCTTTTTCTTTCTTTCTTTCTTTCTTTCTTTCTTTTTCTTTCTTTCTTTCTTTCTTTCTTTCTTTCTTTCTTTCTTTCTTT
>NC_058409.1:96552336-96552514 GCF_002201575.2 Neomonachus schauinslandi | reverse complement strand
TTTCTTTCTTTCTTTCTTTCTTTCTTTCTTTCTTTCTTTCTTTCTTTCTTTCTTTCTTTCTTTTCTTTCTTTCTTTCTCTCTCTCTCTTTCTCTCTCTCTTTCTTTTTCTTTCTTTCTCTTTTTTTCTTTTTTTCTTTCTTTCTTTCTTTCTTTCTTTCTTTCTTTCTTTCTTTCTTT
>NC_058409.1:96478360-96552326 GCF_002201575.2 Neomonachus schauinslandi | reverse complement strand
TTTCTTTCTTTCTTTCTTTCTTTCTTTCTTTCTTTCTTTCTTTCTTTCTTTCTTTCTTTCTTTCTTTCTTTCTTTCTTTTCTTTCTTTCCTTCCTTCCTTCCTTCCTTCCTTCCTTCCTTCCTTCCTTCCTTTTTCTTTCTCTTTCTTTCTCTCTCTCTCTCTATTTCTCTCTCTCTCTCTCTTTCTTTCTTTCTGCCAAATTTGTTTTGTGTTTTTCCTTCCTTTTAATCACAGATAGAAAAGATATTCTGTGTGTCACTTAGTAATTCTTCAGCCAAGATATCTTCAACCATATTACAATGGACAAGGTAATTTCTTAGATTTCACCAGTTTAATAGCCTGACCACTTAATATTTGGAAAATAGAAAGGATATTCAGATTGCTGCCATAAATTCAAACTACATCTCCTCTTATATATCAGCTTTGATAATACATCCTGAAATATATTAGAAGCAAGTGAGTTTTTGAAATTAAGGTTCATTGTTTTTTAGTATTATCTTGATCCATATGAACAAAAATTGGGAAACCAGATCTTTTATTTCAAATTTACAACTTGATTATTATGATAATGCATTTCCTTAGCAGTTTGGTTTTGTTCACCAACACTGTGGGTCCTATTGCACAAGCCTTCTTTACATTGTTTTTTGTTTTGGGGGGTGGGGCAGAGGGAGAGGGAGAAAGAGAATCTTAAGCAGGCTCCAGGCTCAGATGCAGGGCCTGATCTCACAACCCTGAGATCGTGAGCTGAGCCCAAATCAAGTCAGTGTTTAATTGACTGAGCCACCCAGGCACTTTTTTTTTTTTTTTTTGAGAGAGAGAGTACATTGTTTTAATAGTTTATCCAATCACCTTTAAAAAAATTACACCAAAATTAATATCATTGCATTCAAAACACTAATAGGGGCACCTGGGTGGCTCAGTCATTAAGCGTGGGCCTTTGGCTTAGGTCATGATCCCAGGGTCCTGGAATCGAGCCCCACATCAGGCTCCCTGCTCAGCGGGAAGCCTGCTTCTTCCTCTCCCACTCCCCCTGCTTGTGTTCCCTCTCTCTCTGTGTCTCTGTCTGTCAAATAAATAAATAAAATCTTTAAAAATAAATAAATAAAAATAAAACACTGTAATAGACTCATAAAGAATATTTAATAATTAATAAACTTGAGTCCGCACACAAGTAGCTTACAGTCTTTGTAGGTTGAATTGGATGGAGATTTTTAGACGCCAGAACTAAGTTCATTTAAAACCAAGCATAGAAAGTTTTTGATCCCTATATTTTAAAAAAAGGATTCCTTTCTCTACTTTTTGTTCCCCAAAATTCAGTTTTCCAAAATGACTTCTGCAATTGCTACATCTACTCCCACGGCTACTCCAACTGACCCAGTTACTCATCCTGCTACTCTAGCCACTTTGATAGGTAGGCACAGCTTCTCTAACCAGCTAGTGTGTCTGTCTAAGCTACTCTGATTATCCCCTGGTTTTTCCATTTGGCCTCTTTCAATTAGAACAGGTACTAGGAATAATTAAGCTTATCCTTCAAGTGAGTTTCTTATTTGTGTTTCTGACTTCAACCTATTCAGATTCCTAGTTCTTTTTCTTCTTCCAGAACAGTAGTGTTCAAAAAAATAATAATAAATAAAAATAAATTTGAAAAATAGCACTGAAACCCTATTTCCACATATATCTACCAAATTAAGCAAGTAAGCAAACACATAAACAAACAAAAACCAGTTAAAAGTGATAATGTTCTGATATGGAGTCTTACCATCTTCACTTCTGATTTGCCCCACAAATTAGTGCCTAGGGTGAAAATACAACCTGATTTTAAATCAGTGATCTAGGACAGGAGTTGGCAAACTAGGGGCCATGGTTCAAATTCTGTTCATGGACTGTTTTTGTACAGCCCTTGAGCTGTGGATGCTTTTAACATTTTTAAATGTTTGGAAAAAAGTCAAAAGAAGAAGAATATTTCTTGACATATGAAAAGTATATTACATTAAAACTTCAGTGTCTGTAGACCAAAGTGTATTGAAATACTTTCAGGCTCATTTGTTTATGTATGACTTAGAGCATTGGAGCTGAATAGTTACAACCAATACCCTATGACTCACACACTAAAACATTTATTGCCTGTCCCTCTATAGATGAATGTTGTCAATTACTAATGTAGAATATGGGCTCTTACAGTGGTTCACTCCCAGAAATCATTTTGCGCTTTGAGAGACAATGAAATACAACTATATTCAACCTCAAGTAGCTAAAACAAATTGATGGAGACCTTATGTATTCTAGCACACGTAAGCATTAGAGTACCGAAGGCTTAAGAAATATCTGTGGGGAAAACAAAATGCTTAAAGTTAAGGAAAAAAAAATCATAATTGAAAGTGCCATTATTTAATTTTATCAGTAGAATACTTCAGTCATTTTGTGGAACATCTGTATTTTTAAGGCATATCATCTCAGGAATTGTGAACCTGAGGTTCCTGGTGTTAGCCTTCAGCCAGTTTCCTGAAGGAACTCTAATAGGGCCAAGGAAAGATCCCAATTCATTTCACCTGTCCATTCCCTCTCTCCTAAGGCTGATGGAATAGTTATGCCATGTGTTAATCCACCCCTTCTTTTGATCACTGCGTGGTTAGTTTTATGAAGGAAATATGACCAAAATGAAATATACATTAGAAATTAATTTATTTAACAAATATAAAGAAATTTCATTGAGATCCATCTACTTTGAAGAATGGGAGGTATTTTGACAGATGGAAATGGTAATTGGAGTGAAGTAAGATGAAAGGTAAAGCTTGAACAAAAATCCATTGATGGGAGGGTATGGTATGTATTTGGGAAATATATGTATTTCTAAGCTACTAGAACATATGGCACATATATAAAAATTACTTAGGACATATAAGATGATCTTGAATGTGATAATAATTTGCTAAAGCAGTGGAGAACCCCTCAAATTTTTATGAAGCAGAGGGCTTTGATCAAACCTATGCTTTAGAATTACAGTCTCTAAAGTGGTGTGTGCATTACCATGGCTTGGACATCACAATCCTTTGAAATATTGAACACAATATTGGAACTCCTTATATTTGTTTTTAATCTATGTGTTATAATAAAGAGCTTTGTAATGCTAGATGGGTTCATCTGGCACTGGCATTTGATATGTGTGTCAAACAGTTTCATGTCAGACATAGACAGTCAAGTATCCTTAACCAAGTGTGGAGATTTCAAGCCAGTGGGAATGGCAGTTCACTCTTCATTTCATCTAGCTTTCAATTCACCGTTACTTATTGACATTTATGTCTACCTGATAGTGGATTCATGTATTATATTTTCCAGCTTTAAGCTTAACTTTGGAAAACAGATTAATGTTTTATGAAAAAAAAAAGATCATTCTAATAATGCAAGCATAAGCAATTAACAAAAATGACAGTGATGCCACAAATTTAATCATAAACTGTTGGTCACCAACATAATGAGGTCAGACAATTATGATCTGATCTGCCTGTAAGTTGGCCAAAAACAAATTATTAAGGGACAACTGGTGTTTACAAAAAATATCCACTATTATTAGTGATATAAATTTGTAATCATGCTTAGGAGGCAATTAAAAATATTATTTTATCTTCATCTCACCCTTCAAACATATCTATTATATCATGTTGTTTTATCATGTGAAAAATTGATATTAGCACAGTAGTTCAATACACAATGTTATAAATAAATGCTATAGTGTATATTAGAGGTCAACTTCACAACCTTTGCTAAGTGTGAGTAATGAAAAAACTTCTGAGTGGATTAAAGTAGAGATTATAGATCTACAAGAAGTAATCTACAATGAAGGGACATTTGGAAGTACTTTCCCTGGCCCTGGCATGAATTGGGATTGTGTCAATTATGAAAGGAAAGGAGGTAACATGTGCCTGGGATATTATGAGATGACATGGATGAGATGAAGAAGTCAGAGAGCACAGTGAAGCTGAATGCATGAGTGATGCCTCAATATGTGTGCAGTGATATCAAGAGGGAAAAAAAGGTGAACTTAGGAGCACAGTGAAGTTCCTTTTTGTCTTTTTTAAAACATAATTATTTAACATTGATTTCATTGTTTTCACTAATACATTTCTTGAATAGAATTTGGTGATCTAAGTCATCCCTGAAAAGTGAAAAGCTAACAGAAGAAATTAATTGACCTGTACTTTCAATACTGATCGCCACATGAAGTATAGAACAGATGTTTTCTGATTTAAGGTGTGTGTGTGTGTGTGTGTGTGTGTGTGTGATTTCTCACTTATGTTGTAATACGGATTGTTTTAGCAGATTTTCCATTTTGAGAAACATAATACACACTTTTGGAGGTTGTCATTATATGTTACTTCATATTACAAGATTCCCACTCTGAACTGTATTTAAAACTTGCACGTCCTAAGAGTTAAAATGGCTCTAAAAGTAATTTCTCTTTGTACTCATGTTTTATTTTTTAATTAACGTGTAGTTGAATCAGTTGCTGTATCACATATTAGATAACTGGAATAGTGTAAAACTTAAATACAAAACTTTACAATAAAATTTGATTTCTTTATTTCTGTTAGTTGTGTGTATTTGGCACGTTTGGGTTGCTGCTTCATATGCATACAAATGATATTGTTTTCATATATGACTGAACTCTATCTAGTACAATATTTTAGAGTAAAACTTCTATTTCAAAAATTTCTATACAAGATGGAGAAGTGCCTTTATCAACAGGAAAGAAGTGATAGTAATTGTTGTGATAATGACGTAGACCATCAGTATTATTTTTGTATGCTACTGATTGAAATCATTGAATACTTAGTGATCGCTCAATTCCTTTCCATAGCTGAGTCCTTCAGAGCCTGTGAATACAGTAACTAATGCTGTTTCCTTTTTGTCTACTTGCCAACAAGCATAGCATCAGAAATGTGACCATCTTCTATTAACTAAAAAGTGTCAGGTGGCATGTATACTTCTGTACTCAGCCCTACACTTTACTGAACATATTTTATCTTGATTTTTTTCTCTGAATATAGTTGCTATATTTATTATTGTAAGCCATCTAAGACAAATTGTGCAAAAATCTTATATGAATATATAAATATTATACTTTCAAACATAGAAAAATATATTGATGATTCCTAGAATATTTTTTATTTTGTATAATTTTGTCAGTGATTGTCAGTGATACTGTGGCTAATACTGACCTTTTACAGAAAGTATATGAACACTGGATATAATCCAAATTTCAGATTTAAAAAGAACTATCAAATTGAATTTAAAAAAAATAAAAAGAACTGTAAAAGCATTATTCCTTCAAATTTTACAAAGAATAGGTGTTTTTCCCATATTATAACAGTAATACATGAAATTATAGGAAATTTTCAGATAAGATAATAGAAAATAGCCATCCTGCTCAGTGATATATTAATATATTACTTTTTATTCATTTGTGTGTGTGTGTGTGTGAACTTAAAGATAATTGCAAATCTGAGTGCACATTTTCCAGATGATGTTTAAAATGTCCTTACAGACTCTGAAACAAATAATGCAATATATGTTAAGAAAAAAAAAAGAAGAAGAAGGTAGCGGGAGGGGAAGAATGAAGCGGGGGAAATCGGAGGGGTAGACGAACCATGAGAGACGATGGACTCTGAAAAACAAACTGAGGGTTCTAGAGGGGAGGGGGGTGGGAGGATGATTTAGCCTGGTGGTGGGTATTGAGGAGGGCACATTCTGCATGGAGCACTGGGTGTTATGCACAAACAATGAATCATGGAACACTTCATCTAAAACTAATGATGTAATGTATGGGGATTAACATAAGAATAAAAAAAATTAAAAAAAAAATGTCCTTACAGAACTTTCACAGTTTTCTCACCCATACCTAATTCCTTAGGACATTTTTTTTAAAGATTTTATTTATTTATTTGACAGAGAGAGAGAAACAGAGAGAGAGGGAACACAAGCAGGGGGAGTAGGAGAGGGAGAAGCAGGCTTCCTGCGGAGCAGGGAGCCCAATGTGGGGCTCTATCCCAGGACCCTGGGATCATGACCTGAGCCAAAGGCAGATGCTTAACGACTGAGCCACCCAGGCGCCCCTCCTTAGGACTTTTTTAAAGCAACCTACATTCATCAAGCTTTTCCACAGTGTTGACTTAGTTTTCATACAAACAATAATTTTGTTTGTTTGTGGGTATAGTTGGGCTTATTAGAGAAAAGCCCAGGAGTTGTGATGATTGAGCTACTGTTGGGCATCAATAGGTGAATTTTGGGAGCTATTTTTGATTGTACTTAGCTGGAAAGGGAAATTTTAAAGTAAAATGCTAGGATTCACTATGTATCAGGATTCCCCTTTATTCAGGTATTTGCTCTATAATTTACTTAATTTTACCTTACAAACACAGCTTGAGAAATGTCATTGATTAGGTGTAAGGTGTGAAAAATAGGAGAGCAAAAAGAGGTTACTAAGTTAAAATATATTTGGGGAAAAGAGGTCTTCCCTCTTTTATCAACTTCTATATTTGAAAACATTTACTTAATTTTTTACAACAGATTATGTAATTTTCAATATGAAAATTTTAAATTAAATCATTTAATTTTAAAAGTTGGAAAGTTAAATGACAAACATTATTTTAGATCTGCAGTAAAATGTGTTTTATTCTTTACCAAATATACACAGTTTTGAAATTCTATCTCATAATTTTCTAAGGCTCCTAGTTTATTTATAAATCTTAGTTTATTTATCTTTCAGCTGAGCATTGTTCTTAACCTTATATAGTAAGGTCATTTATATGTTGAATTTCTATATTCTTGTTCTGTGTAATTTACAATCTAAATATTGCATCAGTGGGTTTTTTCTAATAGACGTCAATAGGAACCATTTCCATTTATGAACTTAAGGTGACATAATTTAAATTAAACAATAATGTGACAGTGGTAGAGATACCAAAACATATTATGTACCAAGAACATGGATTGAGCTGATTGTCATACAACGGAGTCACAGACACAAACCACAAATGCCAGGCAAGGTTTATTGGAAAATACCTACAAGCAAAGAAATAGAGTGCATGTATTATGTGAACTCTCATTATCTCACCATTTAGTCAAGGTATAGATGGTCAACATGCCAGGAGAGATGCTTTACATATTTATATTTTGTGGGCAGTGGGAGCCTCTGCTTAGAGAAGGGGCCTTATTAGAAAGACATAGCCTCTGTCTCTCAGTGACTGGCATCAGCCTGTTCTTCTGTTGAGATAATTCAGATCTCCTGAGCCGGTTCTTTATTAAAACACTAAAAGTGGAAGGGAAATGAACCTCCAGTGCGTGCAAAGATTCATCAGGGTATTCAGGTACCATCTTTTCCTCTTCAAGTCCAGAAACTATTCATGTTCTAGCTTGTCAAATATGTCATTCCTGGGTAAATCTCTCACTGAGAGGCAATGGTAAAATGGTGTTATAACTCCCAATGATATGTTTTTTTTCAGAACCTCTTTGTAGTGAAACAATATAAAAACAATATAAATCTTCTTACTTCTTCAGTTACCTAATATAATTTATATAATCAAATCTAAATCATTTCTCATGAATTGCCTCATCCATAATGCCTATGGGCAGAGTGAGAAAAGTCATCCCATTTACACAAGCAATGTTCATCCTTTGTCCAACAAGGGAAAACCAAAGTAAGGGAATACAACTTCATTATATAAGACAGAGGAAAAGGTGTTTTATATATATATATATATAAAAATATATATAAATATATATATAAATATATATAATATATATAAATATATATATAATATATAAATATATATTATAAATATATATAAATAAATATAAAAGGTGTTTTATATATATATATATAATACACACACACACACACACGTAATGGTCAGTATTTACTGAAAATTTACTAAAAAATTATCATTCATTCCAGAGGGCAATGAAAAAATCAAAAATCAAGAGAAAAAAGAAATGGCAATAGAAATAGGTCCACAGGTGGTGTATATATTGAAGTTTTCAGACATGAGATTTAAAGTAATCATGGTTCACATTTTCAAGAAAAATAGCTGATAGGAATCCACAAAAAGAAAAAAAAAAGAATTAAATTGACATTCTAGTACAGAAAAAATATAACTGAATTGAGAACTTAATAAAACAGGAGATTATTAGACTTGTAGAAGAGAGAATTAGCAAATTGGAATGATGATTTTGAAGCAAAGAAAGGAAAAAAAAGACATGGGCAAAATGAAAATTTCTAACAGACATATAAGTCTTAGAAGGAGAATAGAGAGAATAGGACCAATGCAGTACTTGGTGTTTTACTTAATTTTATAAGAATTTTCCCAAAGTTAAAGATGAGAGATAATGATCAAGATGCTATTTATTTATCTTTTTAAAAGATTTTGTTTATTTAGAGGGAGAGAGAGAGAGCAAGCAGGGGGAGGGGCACAAGGAGAGAGAGAATCTTAAGCAGACTCTGTACTGAGTGTGGAGCCTGAAGTGGTGCTTGATCTCACAACCCCAAGATAATGGCCTGAGCTGAAATCAAGAGTCAGACGCTCAACTGACTGAGCAACCCAGGTTCCCCAAATCAAGATGCTATTTAAAGGAACTACCAAAAGAACAACCATGGAGAACGCCTAGAAATTACCACTCCAAATTGTTAAGGGAAGACAACCAGTTTCATGGTCAATGCTTTTGGGGGAAAAAAAAAAAAGTGAACTCTTACATTGTACCTAATGTATACTTAAGATGTCTGATGTATTGATAGTACATTTCTTCCAGAAATTCTGAAATGGAATTGGACAAAAGAATATCCCAAACTAAGCAAACTAAGTAAGAGTCTATTATTAACTCCAAGAAAAAAATTTGTATCAAGAAGGGAATGTCACCATCTATGAACCATTGCTTTTCTTGGAAAGAAGGAGAGATAACTGTGTTTTGAGGTCATGTTATATAAAAAATTAAATCCTCTTATTTTTTGGTAATATTACACATTAAATATTTAAAAGTGAAAATAATAAATAACAATATAAGCATATTATGTTAAAGTATAGAAGACAGAAAATGTCAAAAAAATTAAATAGTTGATAACATTTTTTTATTCTAGTAAAAGGGAAGCAAGAGGGCAAAAGATACAAGGTGATGTATGCTGGGAATAAGGTCTCTTTCTCTTATAAGTCTATGTCTTATAGACTTATATATAAATCTTATAAGCCTTTATCTTATCCTCTATACGTGAATAATAATAGTCCTTACCTTGTCTGTTTTTTTTAAGGCTCAAGTTATACAAAAATGTTAGCACATTGTCAGTCACAAAGTAACTGCTCATTAAGTGCTAGTTATTTAATTAGTAGATTAATAGAAGTAAAATAGAAGTGATTATAGCAATTTTAGGAATTAAGACATTATTTCAATTGGTTAACTTTATGTATTTTGCAAGCAAGTTGGCAAATTAATATATAAACTGTGTAAATATGGTTCATCATCCATGACTTTCTTTTTTTAAAATTTTTTATTGTATGTTAATCACCATACATTACATCATTAGTTTTTGATGTAGTGTTCCATGATTCATTGTTTGTGTATAACACCCCGTGCTCCATGCAGAATGTGCCCTCTTTAATACTCATTACCAGGCTAACCCATCCTCCCACCCCCTCCCCTCTAGAACCCTCAGTTTGTTTTTCAGAGTCCATCATCTCTCATTGTTCGTCTCCCCTTCCAATTTCCCCTCCTTCATTCTTCCCCTCCTGCTATCTTCTTTTTTTTTTTTTAACATATATTGTATTTGTTTCAGAGGTAGAGATCTGTGATTCAACAGCGCTGTGAATTGTGCAAGACTGTTGCATCCATGACTTTCTTTGCTCTCCTCTCTATACTTCCTTTTCTGAAATGTATGTCTGAGAGTTTGGTTAATGGATCAGAATCTTGACCCTTTCTACATTTCAACCTTGAGCATTCTTTAAATTGGCAATGCCACATCCCAACTATCCCCTGATATTCTATTCTCCAGAATTCATCTGGGGTGACATCTTTAGTCCTAGGGCTGGGAGAAAAAATAAAGAGCTGTACCAGTCTGTATCTATGATATCACTAATTTTCAACCCACATGTAACTGCATTCTGTATGCATTTCCTCCCTAAGCCATATTTCGTTGGTTAATAGTGATTAATTTTATGCAAATTTTAAATAAAAGTTTAAGCAAAAAACACAATATCATAGAAGCACTTGAAGTAATGAAATTGTTTCCTTTATTGAAAATTTTATTTTAAACCCTCCCAATTATCATCTTCATTGACAATATAATCAGGACTTAATGCTGAGTTGTTGTTAATTTTTAATGCTACTTATGTTGTTTAATACAGTGTATAATTTGGCACTGAATCTTTTAGTAGAACTAAGCTTTGACATCCTCTATAATCCTCTACTCAAAACTAATATTTTTAATCAATTAACACCCTTCTCCTTCCCACCCCACCTGTATTACATCTTAGAATGTATTATAGTAGTGCAGAATGTTTAACATTTTAAAATATTTATAAATGGGATTTCACTTTTAGAAAGTCAAAATCATTACAGATATAGTAAAATCTTCTCCCCGGATTAAAAATACCATAGTTATAAAATATTATAGCTGGAAGTAACTTGACTTCTCAGCAAATTTTCAGCTATAGACTTTCTGTTAATCAAGATGTGTCACTGCTTCTAACTGTTCTAAATGAAGCTGAATATTTAGAATAAGTCTGTCTTTTTTGGAAAAAAAAATATTGTAAAATTGTAGTTCATTTAAATCCTCAGAGACTTTTTACCAACATGATGCTTGAGCACCAGTTTTCCTGTGACTTTCACCCTGAGTTAAGGATGCATTTCTTGAGGCTTAGTTTATTAAGACCAGATAATGTTTTCAAAGGGATGCATAGCTCCCATTCCCTTGGGAATATGTGGGTACCTGTCTAGTCTGAATTTCAGATACTGACAGAGAATTGTAATTACAATATAGCTGCAGTTTCATGAATATTCAATTACTCCATAAAAAGAATTAACTTGAGCCATAGATCAATTACATGAACGTTGATAAATTCCTTTAGCAAGTATGATATTTTCAGGGAACAAATTCAGGTGCAAGAGAAATGTCATTTTCTTTACTTTTTTCTATAATCCAAATTAACCGTTCTGTGTGATAGCAGAAAATTTAATGTCCAGTTTCTTAGTTATTTCAGGTTTAAACTCCATCATAGGCTGCTCTCCTCCTTTTTGCTCTCTTCTCTTTCCTGAGATGGCATCAAAATCCAGGGGGGATGGGATGAGGTAGTTTCTATGACTTGCATAATGCTATTGTATGAAAGAAGGTCCCAGCACCACTTTTTCATCCTCAATGGTGTTACTTACCCACTGGGTCTTTCTTTTATCTGATCACAAAAGGTTGGTATCTGCCATTAAGAAGTTCATGTTCTCACTTGGTCACTAGCTCTACTGTCCATTGTAGCATTGGAGAATTACTCTTCTGGTTCAAACTTAAGATCTTTTGGGGCTAATACTGTTCATTACATTCCATGTTTATAACCACACTGGGAAAACAAACAAACAAACAAAAAAATACATGGCCGCTCACTGCAACATACTGGGTTTACATGTAGGTTATGAAAGTCTCTCTCAGGTTCTTTGGATAGCAATCTGCTCTTTTATTTCATATCCTGAATGGTGGGGGACTCTGTGGGTTGTGTATCAGACAAAAGGTGAAGCACAATTCATTTCTATTCTTCAATACTCAAACCTGTATGGGAGTTTTATTCCACTCTCCAGCTAACTCTGGATGTCCTGCAGGATTCAAAGCTTCTGATCGAAGTTTAACCCTCTTATGTTCTACTTCAGCTCCCCTTCCTCTCTAGTTTGTAGGAGTTGGTTTAGGTGGGGATGGCAGTGTCAAGCTGGGCAAGAGGAAAACAAAAAAACAAAACACCACAAGTGTGCTAATGTCTCCCCATATCACACAGCTATACTTCTTTGAAAGTTATGCTCAGGACTAAAATCCCGAGTGTGTTGAGTTATGATTGTTTGATTAGAAAGTTCCCAATTGATCATCAGTGATGGAAATTATTATCGGATAATGAATACTGCATTCTAACAACATCAGTAATGGTACTCCCTTCAATCACAATCTTGAGGTTATCAAATGTCATAAAAAATGAAAGCCCCCCAAAAATCAAAAGTCCAGAAATTGAGAAGAAAGAAAAGAAAGGTAAAGGAGAAAGGAATGCTGGAGCCCTATTTCTTGTATTATTTAGGACCTGGTTTCTTCCCGTTCTATTTAACCAACATTCACATGATCCATGAAGTCCTCCTTCACTCTGACCAATCCTGTTGCCTCATACCTATTTGCTTGCACTGTGCTCTTAACTCATGTATCAGTGTTCCCCTTTTTAAAGCTCAAGCACAGTATTTTGCATATAGAAGCCTGTTAGTACCTGTCTGTTTTATATAAGTATATATTGTGTGTCTGGTGAATATTGTATAAGTGAAATGTTGTTTATTTAAATATTTTATCATTTAAAATATAGGTTGAAAATTTTTAAAAACATTTAGCTTGCTGGAGTGTTTTAGGTAAGAAACCTGGTCCTTTGCCAAAATACCAGGTATAAAGGGTGGTTTAGACTTGAGAGACAAGAATGGAAATACAAGGGCGCCTGGGTGGCTCAGTTGGTTAGGCGACTGCCTTCGGCTCAGGTCATGATCCTGGAGTCCCGGGATCGAGTCCCGCATCGGGCTCCCTGCTCCGCGGGGAGTCCGCTTCTCCCTCTGACCCTCCCCCCTCTCGTGCTCTCTGTCTCTCATTGTCTCTCTCGCAAATAAAGTCTTAAAAAAAAAAAATTAAAAAAAAAAAAAAAAGAATGGAAATACAAGACTGAGATTAAGATGGTTCATAGGTCAAGGTTGAGAGTCAGAGAGCACGTTCAAAAGAGCCAAAATTTAAGGTCAGAGTCAAGAACCCTGGGCTCTGTTTCTGGTTGGAACTCTAGGCTTGAGGATATCATGTTTAGGCTCTGTTGAAACAAGGTAACATAGTGATTAAAAGTATTCCAACTGCCCATTCTGAGGTCAGCTAGTCATGTATATGAATCCTCATTTACTCTTATGACTTCATAAATTTAGTCAAGTTGTTTAAACTTTATGGATTTTTTTTTATAAAATAAGAATATTAATAGGACTTACATAGTAGGATTCATAGTGAAGTTCTTCAGGTAGATCAGAAAAATTTATTCTCTGTCTCTTTCATGGTTTATTTTGTGGCTTATTTGGAGATACTGTGGGCAGCTAAATCTCCACCAGCTGGTTATAATTTCTCCCTCAGTCTACTCATCTAAGGTTCTAGTTCCAATGGGTATTTCCTAAAGCTAATGAACTTAAACTCAGGGATCTTCCCAAGCTCTGGGAGGGAACTTAGCAATATGTTTGCATGGCTATGTTTTTGCTAATTTTTAAAACTAAGGTACACTTTATATTATTTTTCATAAATCCCCCCTACCCCACAAAATTCCATGTTTCAGGATCTACATAATCCAATTCTGCCCCAGCCTGGGCTTTTTTTGCTGAAGTCACCTTACCCTTTAAAATCCTCCCAGATCATAATTTTGAACAACCATAGACTGACATTATTTCAAGAGCCAGTGTATGCACTTCAAGTGCGATGTGACAGCGATCCACCATTTTTCTCAAACTCTAGAGGAAGCACATCATCATCTCTGATCAGCACCTTCTCTTCAACCTCACTCAGTTGTATTGAGCTCATGAATCAGTTGATGTCACTAGGAATGGACTTCCTAAAGCTATCCTTCACTAGGCTTTACTCTCCCATGGATAGGGGAATTAGTATTCATAACACACTATCAGTTCTTTCCAAAGAAATGTTCTCATGAATTTCCAAATTTCTCTGTCTCCAACATTTTTTATAGTCTAGGGGTGATGATCAACTAAAGATTATACAACAGGTTCTTGGGTACCTCATTTGTAAGTCCTGCTTTGGAGATGTAGCATATCACAATGGAAAGTAGAAGGCACTTATGGTCTTAGTGCCTCTGATGAACTGAGTAAGGATGCATTTTAACAACTATCTCACATATACAAAACCTGAAGAATACCTAGAAAATAGTGAAAATTCAAAAAAATTAGCTATTATCTCTCAGTATGCCTCTCAGAACTGGCCTGGGTCTAGAAATGACCGATGGAATGATGTCTGTCATTGAAACCAGTTTTATAAGAAATTACAGGAGAAAGGTGGGAAGGGTGAAGAGAGCTACTGTAAGTATGATATTAACTTTTTAGAAGACTAATGTTAATTTATCTTTGAAAAAATGAAAATAATATTGTAAGCAGAAATAGTCATATTTCTAATTTGGGGATATATAATTTGCAAATTTTTTTACATTAAACAAGTCTATATTGAGTTGAGTCAAGTTATTTTTAAAATTCTTTTTACACTTTCTGATAAGGATCAGATTAATGTAATTTAATTGCACTTAACTATTATAATTTGCATCTTCCCCCTAATAAAAATAGGGCTTCAATAAAAAAATAAAGTGATATGGTTCTGTACAGGCACCAAATTTAATTTTCTATTGTTTCCATTTTAGGTAAAATGTAAAAGTATAGTGTTTCTTTGCAAAAGTAATTGCACAAAGTTAACTACATTTAAATTCACAGAAACATGATTTTTGTAGACCAAAAGAAATAGAGGCAGCTAGAATATAAGAGTAGGTAGATTAGCCTGCATAAACATTAATAATGTTTATTTAACCACCCTTCCTTATTCTTTAGTACAATATTCTTTAACATAAAACAAAAGATGTGGGTGGATTGTTTACTTGTTTTCTATTTCATATTCTAAGGAGAAATATATGAAACTAATTACCATGCTCAGAAAAGAAAACCATTCACATGGAAAATGAAATTTGAAAAACAATGTGCATATATTTCAGCTCTAATAGTGCAAAGAAGAACTTGCACATCATTTTTCTTAGGGTGTGAAATACAGGTTCTTGAGCATTTATAGTCTCCATAAATTATGTTGTCTATTTTGTATGTGGATGTCTTTAAATGTTTGAAAAATGCTGTATTTTATTTTGCATGTTTAAATTATGGTGTAATTTTTTTCCATTTGTATTTTATATATATTTGCCTCTCATTTTGTGATACTTAAACAGGAGAGAGATAAGAGAACCAACTAAAAGAAGTTTGTACTAGGGAAAAATTATATGAATCAATTTGTTTCTGAGAGTATACATTCCTAGTGGAAATAAAGATGATGATCATCACAGTCATAATAAAAAAATAATAAATACCACAATGAATATTTGGGGTTTTATCCTACTTTCTTTCCTTTAAGATATCACAACTCTTTATAGGAATCTTGCTCTGTCCATGTGATTTGGCTGGGTAAAATCATACATCTGGCCCCAGAGCAAGAAATAACTCACATCTTATCAGTTATGCCTTTTCAACTCACTAGGTATGGGATAGGTTCAGAACACATGCCACAACAGGCCATAATTTCTTAGCTCTTTTGAGAAGCATAAAAAAAAGTTGTTTATTGTCTGTAAATTTCCATCAAGAATGAGCATAATAGTTAAGCTGTTGAGATCAGTGTTCCTACTATGTGAAGAAAGTCCACTTAATGAAGCCCACAAAGAGGAAAACAGACTGAGAGCAAGAGTTGGAGACAAAGAGGTACCCTAATGACAGTCTGAGATTTAGATTTAGCAGAGTCTGGAGATAATTCTGTTGTCTGGATTTTTAATCTACTTGAATAAATCAATTCATTTTTTGCTTAATTCAGTCTGAGTTGAATTTCTTATACTTGCAACTAAAAAGGTGGGTCAAAATTAATGGCAGACCGTTAATTTTGTTGTAGAATTGTGTAAGCAGGGACGCCTGGGTGGCTCAGTCGGTTAAGCGTCTGCCTTCGGCTCAGGTCATGATCCCAGGGTCCTGGGATCGAGTCCCGCATCGGGCTCCCTGCTCCGCGGGGAGCCTGCTTCTCCCTCTGCCTCTGTCTCTCTCTCTGTCTCTCATGAATAAATAAATAAAATCTTTAAAAAAAAAAAGAATTGTGTAAGCACTCACACAAATTGTCATATTAAATTTCACAAGTCTTTGGAGTTGTTAAAGTTGGGGAAATGTAAAGAAACAAAAAGTTATTGAAAGATCCATAACCAATCAAAGGAGGAATGAAATCAGATGGAATTAATATATTGTTGAATGACAGCCTCTGTGACTTTTTTATCTCTCCATTTCTATAATACTAAGATGATACACCTGCATTCTATTTCCTGCATCTTGCAACTGTCCTTTTCATCATCTTTCTTTCTCCATTTTAGATAATGGGCATTGTCACTATCCGTACTTTAAAATCCCTGAAACATTTTTTACTGCTCTTGTGTCTTTTCTACCTTAATTAGTGGTGAAGAAAAAGTTCTAAAAGAGTAAAATGTTTAAAAATAGGTTATATTTGATCAAAATATTACATACTGCAATGCAGGCTATTTACTCAAAAATGTTTGTTTCATTGAGATCATGTCATATAAATGCAAAAACTATGTTCTTTATTCTCTGTACTGATCTTTTTTTTTTTAAAGATCTTATTTATTTATTTGACAGAGAGAGAGAGCGTACCAGAGGGAATGGAAGGCAGAGGGAAAGGGAGAAGCAGGTTCCCTGCAGAGCAAAGGGAGTGGATGCAGGACTCGATCCCAGGACCCTGGGATCATGACCTGAGCTGAAGGCAGTCACTTAACCAACTGAGCCACCCAGACATCCCTCTCTGTACTGTTCTTAATCAAAGTAGATTATGAGATATTTCGTTAATAAATGTTCATAAGTAATATGAAATATGCAGACATAAAAAACCTCATTTTTTAAATTTATATTTTATTTTACTTCCAAATTTGAAATAATTTTAAACTTAGAGAAAGTTAATTTCTAGAAAACATATCACTTAGTTTTCCTAACATTAGGAAACATCTAACATTATTATGGGACATTTGTCAAAATGTAAAATTTAACATTGGTATTAACTGAACTACAGACATTATTCAGATTTCACAAATTTTTTCACTGACGTCCTTTTTTCTCTTCCAGGATCCCACACTGCATTTAGCTGTCATGTCTTACCTTAGTCTCCTCTAATGTGTAGTAGTTCCTTAGTCTGTCCTTATCTTTCATGATTTAACACTTTCAAGAATTTTTTTTTTACTTATTTTGCTGAATGTCTTCCAATTTGGGTGATCTCACATTTTCTCATAATTAGATTGAGATTACACACTTGGGGCAAAAGTAACAAAAAAGTGATGTGAATTTGCCAGACCATCCATGTTCTTAATATGGTATATCTCAGGTGGAATTTACCTGATAACTTGGTTAAACTGAAGTCCACTGGGTTTTCCCATATTAAAGCTATCATCTGTCCCCTTCTAATTGACAAATATCTTAGGATAGAGAATTTGAGAAAATACTAATTTCCTGGTTCTCTTCAAACTTTGTTCTACTTTCTCAAATTTGTTTTGACTTTTCTAGTTTACTTACTTTTCTATACAAATGTTAGAATCAGCTTGTCTCTATCTATGAAGATTCCTGCTGGGATTTTGATTGAGATGGAATTGAATCTCTAGATCTATTTGTGGAGAAATGACATCTTAACAATACCACGTTTTCCAATACATGAACACAGTATATCTCTCCATTTATTTAGATTTTCTTTTATTTCATTGTTACTTTCCAGTTTTTAACACATAAATCCTGTACATATTTTAGATTATACCTAATATTTAATTGTTTTTGTGATGTAATTATAGGTGGTATTTATTTCAAATTTTAATTGAGCATTGCTAATTTTTATAAATGTAATTGATTTTTTTTCTACATTGACCTTGTGTTGTACCTTTGCTAGAAGTCAATTATTATTTCTAGAAGTTTTTTATTTTAATTCTTTGAAATTTTCTTTGTAGACAGTCATGGACTATAATTTTGCAGTTTTAATTCTTGCTTTCCAATCTGTATGTCTTATTTAATTTTCTTGTTTTATTGCACTACCTAGGATTTCCAGTACATGTTGAATAGGAGAGATAAGAGAGGATCTTCTTGCCTTATTTTTGAGCTTGGGGGAAAATCATTCAGTAATTCATCATTAAGTGTCGTATTATCTCTAGGTTTTTTTTTTATACAGAGTTTTTATATGTCCATTACTGGATTAAATAAGTTCTTGTGTATTAAGAATTTGCTGAGAGTTTAAATCATCCATGCATGTTAAATTTTTTCAAGTACTTTTTGCATCAATTGAGATAATCACATGTATTTTTTTTTTTTACTATAGAAATATGTTGAGGCACCTAACTGGCTCAGACAGTAGAGAATGTGACTCTTGATCTTGGGATTGTGAGTTCAAGCCCCACATTGGGTGCAGAGATTACTTAAAAAAATATATGTTGAATTACTTTAGTTCATTTTTACGTGTTGAACCAGCCTTGCATTCATAGGTTAATCTCCACTTGGTATACCTATATTTTTCTTTTTATATGTTGCTAAATTTGATTTGTTAGTATTTTATTTTATTTTTTAAAGATTTTATTTATTTAGTTTAGAGAGAGAGAGAGAGCATGAGTGGAAGGCGCAGAGGGAGAGGGAGAGAGAATCTCAAGCCGACTCAGGGAGCCTGAGCCTGACATGGCACTTGATCCCAAGGGCATGATCCCTGAGATCATGACCTGAGCTGAAACCAAGAGTCAGATGCTTAATCAACTGCACCACCCAGGTGCCCCTGCTAGTATTTTATTGAGGAGTTTTGTGTCTCTGTTCATTTGCTCCCTGCGTCACCACTTTCCTTTTGGAAGGAGATACCCCCAACCCTTCTGGTTGCCCTAGTTTCTAAAATAAACACTTTTATTATACAGAGTGTGTCTTCAAATAACATTATAGTGCTTCACATGTAGTATAATAAACTTAAAACATAGATTTCTAATTTCTCCTCTCAATCTTTGTGCTATGAATATAAGATTTTTTTATTTTTACATATGCTGTAAGCGCATATTACATTGCTACTATTTTTGCTATATATAGTTACCTTTTAGAGAAATGAAAACTAAGAAATAAGTGAACTTTATTTTACTTTATTCCACTTGCAGTATTATTCATTTATTTATGTAGATTCAAGTTTTTTCTGGCATGTTCCTTCTGTTTGGAAGTTTTCTTTCAGGGCACTTGGGTGGCTCAGTTAATTAAGCATCTGACTCTTGATTTCAGCTTGATCATGATCTCAGTGGTTGTGAGATTGAGCCCCACAGAGTCTGCTTAAGATTCTCTCTCTCCCTTTCCCTCTCCCTCTGCCCCTTCTCCCATGCTTGTGCAAGTGTATGTACCCCCCTCTAAAAATAAAAAAAAATTAAAAAAAAGAAAGTCTTCTTTCACATTTCGTGTAATTTAGGTATTTTGGCAATGACTTTTCTGTTTTTGTCTGAGAAAGCCTTCATTTTTCATTCATTTTTTAAGTGTTTGTACATAACTATGTTTTAATAAATTTTAAAATGTTAGAATAGTTGTAGATTTACAGAAAAATTTCAGAGATAATTGAAATTCCCATGTACTCTCAGACTATCTGCTCCTATTATTAACATCTTACATTAATACTGTACATTTTTCATAATTACTGAACCCATATTGAAACATTTTTAACTACAGCCCGTCAATTATTCAGATTTTTTTAGTTTTAATCCACTGTCCTTTTCTGTTCCATGACTGCCACATTACATTTAATTTTAATGTTTTCTTAGCTATCTCTTGGCTGTGACAGTTTCTCAGACTTTCCTTGTTTTTAATGATCTTGACATTTTTTGAAGAGTAGTGGCCAGATATTTTGTAGAATATCTATTGGTTGGGATCTCTTTCTCATTATTAGACTGAAGTTATTGGGTTCGGGGTATATGCTACAGAGGTAAATTGCCATTCTCATCACATCATATGAAGAGTACATACTATCATCATGAATTATCACTGTTGATGTTAACCCTGATCACCAGATTGAGGAAGGGTTTGTCAAATTTCTCCCCTGTAAAATTAATCTTTTTTGTCCTTTCTCTTGTCTATGTGCAGCCATCATTTCAGTGTTTGGGTACTTATGCCAAACCTCTGAGGGGGAATAATATACATATGTATTCTCAATTCTGCATGAGATATTTGTCTGGTCCTCATTTATCCTGTCTATTCCTCTTTTAGGAATTATTCCTCATTTATCTATTTATCCATTTATTCTATCATTATTTATAGCAGTATGGACTTGGAGATGTTTATTTTATCCTTGGTTTATAACCCCAAATCACTTTATTTTGTTGAAATTTTCTAACATTGCTATTGGGAGCTCTTTCATGTGGCTCCTGTGTCCCTATGATATATCCCCATTATTGTAGCTTTTAAGTACTCTTTTATTTTGGTACTAAACAATTACTTCAGTCTTAGGTTGCTTCATGCTAGAAACAGCTATTTCTACAAAGAGTCTTGGTTCCTTTTATCAGAAAATTGTATTAGAAATAAAAATCTGAGTGTTAGGTATGCTCTGTGATCCTGGGTTATTATTGCTTCTGGGCTTCTTAGCTTATAGATTAAGGAAATATATATGAATATACTAACCCATGTATATACACATATCTGTAAATGTTCCCATATTAATCACATACACATATATTAAGACAAACATGAGTTTATATTGATGTCCCCAACTCTAATCCATTACCTCATGTATCATTGTAACCTACTCTTTTTGATTATATGTAAACTCCTGTTCCTGGGCACTCTAGCTCCCATAATCTATTACTCATTTACTTAGTTGTTCTCTATATATTACATATTTTTTAATATATATATATGTGTTTATATAATATGTATGTTTCAGAATTGATAACCCATACACCCATGGGAAAGTAAGTTTATTAACTAGAGTATAGTATAGTTCCTAGTAGTAGAGAGATTTTTCTATTTTCTTCTAGATGCAGTGGGTTTTCACCAGTGCCCTAAGATAACCAGTATTTCTTCTCTCCCCACAACCATCAAAAAGTTAAGATTTTTGTTTCATAGAAGAGATAGGGCAGGAGGATCCGAGTGGGGTTTCTTGCCCTTACTACAGTGGCCCCTGTCTCCTTTCCTCAGGCCTGAACCAAGAGCAATGCTTTCTCAAGACTCTCCTTAATAATTTTTGTGCATGGAACCTTGGAGGGAAAAAAATGGTATATTTTTACCCACCCAGGCTTCACACTCTCTTGACGGCCTATATTTTGCCTCCTGCACTTTCTTAACTAGTTCAGCTAAATTTTTCTGACCAGTTTTCTGCTGCATCAGCTCCAGGAAAACAAGTTCTTATGTCTCATATCTCCCTATAGGTGCTTATCTCTTTTTAGATTTTTGGAGTAACTGGTTGTCCTGTGATGCTGGCTCTTTGTTAAACTGAAGAAAACTGTAAAGCCAGTTTGTCTGGCTTTATTTACTTATTTAGGTGTATGGATGGGGGCTACACTCTTTCTAGCTCTCTAGCTCTCTATATCTCTTATTGGTTACAACAGAACCACCTCTAGGAAAGGAAACTCCAGCTGTCCTTTGTTCCATTAAAGTGGTATAACTTGCTGGTAAATAATTATAGTCATTTCACAAGTAGAACAGAAGACTTAGTCTAGGCCTCTGCTACCAAATTAAACAGAATATGACCTATTATCTAAGTGAGTCCTAACTTATTATTGTATAGAGCCATAGGGAATCTAAAACCACTATTTCTTGTTGCACTACTTATATGAGATGGACATCCTCTCATCAGAACTGAGTTTATTATGTGCCTGACACTGTTCATGTATTGCCTTACTTAACCCTTGTAGCAAACATATGAAGTAGACAACAGGAAAATATGACTTATAATGAGTAATAAATTTGCCCAGAGTTGAACATCTAACAAATAGCATGGATGAGATTTGAACGAAAGAAACTTAAGTTCAGATCCCCCACACTTAAACACAGAACTCCTCTTCCTTTCGTCGGGAAAAAAAGAAACCTTCAAATAGTCACACTGGCGAATGAAAAATAAAACTTATCATCTATGTTCTGAGCCAGTTGGCCACACTTTTGGAAAGTGAATAGAAGATAGCTTTGTCTGTTTTGCAAAATAAAAAAAAGCTGCCTCTGTGAAGTTTTTGAAATCACTTTTTGTTCTTCTTTGTGCTGGCCCAGCTAAAACAACTGTTACTCTTTTGGTGTCCTTAAATAGAATGCGTTTGCTAAAATATACTCTTAGTTAGATTTCAGTTCTTAGATACCAGCTAGCTAGTCAGCTTTTCCTTGTATGGTGAATGACTTTTTCACAGTTAATTACTAATGCGATCCTCAATTGTGTAGAAAATACCTTGGATAAAGCTTAATGTTAATGAGTAAAAGTGACCAATATTTGACCTCTTTTCATAGAGTCTTAATTGAAAAATAAGTAGTTATCCTAAAATAATCATGGACTCCAATGGGACTATGGTTGAGATGATAATTGCTATATTAGGCTGATTGATTAAGGCTCTGAAAAGTTATTAGTGTGAGGGTGAAGGATCACAAATTTACCTTGTCCTTAGTTTAATTTGAATTCTGTCAATAAAAGGGGAAATAATTGTGGTACTCATAGTTTATAAAAAATCATTTTCTCTTCTAAGTAATATTGTTTCATTCTGTAAGCAATTAATCCAAAAATAAATTACTACCCACAACCATCATAGAAAGCATTATCTTATAACATTTTCTACTTTTTGTTTTCCCCATTAGTCTATTGACATAAACTATCACCAATTAAATGCAAAGAAATGTAAGGCCAGGATTATTGAATAATTACTTATTCAAACTTCATTAAAAGTTGGTAACTAAGGAACTAACACTTATTCATCACTTACTATATACTATAGAATGTTCTAGACATTTCACATATATTTTATTTTACTATAATAGGATTTGAAAAGATAAATTCTATTATTCCTATTTTATAGATAAGGAAACCAAATCTCAAGAGAGGCTATGAAACTTGGGTAAATTTACACATATTTTTTTAAGTGTCAGTGAACTGTATCTCATCTGCTCTACTTTATAGCGAAAATAATTTCCAAAATTACTTTTCAAAATTATTGGTCTGGTTCTAAGAACTTGTTAATTTCTCCAAGTTTTCTAATAAATGCATCATCAAATAGTTATTGTATGGAGCAAAATATAGTACAAACTTATTCAGTAAACAAATAGGATTAATAATTTATCTGATATGTCAAGATAACAGGGTAATTACTCTGTTATCCCTTACTGTCTTTTAGCAATGTAAATATGTGATATTCATGACTGGAGGTGTTAATAAGGCATCTTTGGAGATTTCAACCATACTTAGCAATACTTTCAACCATACTTAGCAAAATCACCCATCAAAACAAAACCAAACAAAAGTGGGGGAGAGGGGAGAGAAAGAAGGAGAGAGAGGAAAGAAGAGAGAGAAAGAGAGGGTAGGAAGAGAGTGAGGGAATAAAAATACAAATGGAGATGGGAAGGAGGACTTTAGAGCTGGGTGGACCTATTTTCAAGTTCTGGCTCTAACACTTACCAGTCATATGACCTTGAGCAACAGGCTCAACTTCTAAGATCACTTTTCTAAGTTGTGAAGAAGGAATAATAATGTCTGCCTTATAAGACTATTGAAGCATTTGATTATACAAGTATTTCTTGCATGGCTGTTAATTTTTTTTTTCCTTATTCTATTCTCCTCTGTGTTCTTTTTTTTTTTTTAAGATTTTATTTATTTATTTGAGAGAGAGAGAATGAGAGACAGAGAGCATGAGAGGGAGGAGGGTCAGAGGGAGAAGCAGACTCCCCGCTGAGCAGGGAGCCTGATGCGGGACTCGATCCCGGGACTCCAGGATCATGACCTGAGCCGAAAGCAGTCGCTTAACCAACTGAGCCACCCAGGCGCCCCTCTCCTCTGTGTTCTTGTCTAATAAGCAGCATCAGTTCTAAATTGTACTTTGGAATTTGGCCCCAATTATGGGGCAGTGTTTTAAACCATAATACCAAAAATAACATGGACCCAGGGGAAAAGCTATTTGATGTGGTAATGGTTGAAGCTGCTCCTGGTGTCTTAATTTATACTGAAGTAAAAATACAGAAATCCCTTAGGATGATGACTCTTCAAAGCTTTCAGGAAGCATTATTCTCCATAGGAGTAGAGAATTGCTTAAATTCTTCCCTTTTAATGTGTCTCATTATACCTTTCAAACATATACATTTCATTACATGCTTCCATTAAAGCATCTCATTATAACTTTCAAATATGTGCATCTCATTACATCTCTTTTAAGCATCTTTACATATTCTCCATTTGTGGATTTCATTAAAGCCTTTCCCTTATATATCTCATTACTAAATTACTTTCATGTATGTTATTATAACCTATATTTCTCATTACGTTACTTAAACATGCACATCTCATTACACCTTTCTATTTATGCATCTCATTACACTCCTCAAAAATGTGTATCATATTACATCTTTCTCCTTTGCATATCATTACATTTGTCCAATTATGCATCTCATTATGCCATTTCATTTATGCATTTTATTATACCCTTCCTTTTATCCATGTCATTACACCTCCTAAATCCAAGCATCTAAGTAAATCTCTATGCCATTTTATATACCTCACAGATATTATCTTCATTTTTTAATGTGTGTTTTTTTCTGGTACGCCTTAAAAATATGAATCTCTTGGAGGACTGATGGCATTACTGTTCTCAAATATGCATATCTGCTACATATTTATCATATTTTAGAAGATGTCCCTTTAAACTCTTATTTTTCCTTTTCTATTGAGACCTTTTAAGAAAGAGTGATTCATGCTGTCCTTGATAATGCCAAGTAATATATCTCATCAAACCCTTCAACTAGAAACATCTCCATTATTATGACTTCTTTGCATTCCTTGTTTTAAACCTTCTAGTATTCTTTTAAATATATGTATCTCATTGCTAGCCCTTGGATATGCACTGCTATTTACCCTTGACCAATTATGTTTCTTTTCCTTCCTTAAATTATCTCTATTTTAGATGGTTGGGATTATAGTATCATCTGATCATTATCCTCAGCCCTAAATGGAATTTCCCCTGTTGTTTGCTCTTGTCTAGATTATTACTCTTCTATTCAAATATCGTCTCTCCCTGAGGCAATAGATGCCTTTGGAATACATTAAGGAGTCAAATATAACCAAATAGTCCATGTGTTACTTTACATAAATTTTATTTTATTGTCATAGCATTTTTGTTGTAGTGCTATTTAAAAGCTTAAAATTGCTGAAATTTCAACATTCACTGTGTGCTTTAATTGTGTAGTTTGTTAGCAATACTGAAATAAGCTGTATTGTGGGATTTATTAAATGGACATTATAATCAAGATTTTACCAACAAGAAATCCACTTTAATCTAAATAATATTCCTAGTATTCTGTAAATTTGAGTATATATTGGGATACTTACTAAGTATAGTTACTTGAGAACATTCACAGATATCGACCCATCTAGTGCAGACATACCCCAGTTATCAGAAAGAACACTGAATTGGGTCTATAATATTAAGTTTAATGTCACAGTTCTTTCTCTTGTCATGTAAAAATTTTATTATGTGCAAAAATAAGAATATTTTTAGTCAGTTTACAAAAGCATCAAGATAACTTGTATATGTACATGTATAATTCGTAAATGTGTATGTATGTATAATCTATAAAGCAGAGAAAATTTGTTACCAAGTTACATTTTAAGTTGGTTTGTGACATTTTGGATTTCTTTTTTATTCAGTCATTTTTTTTTCATTCAACAATTATTTTGAGCTCCTGCTATGTACCAGGTACTGTTCCAGGTGCTAGGAATACAGCAATGATAAAACAAGATTCATGTCTAATGGAAAATATATTCTTAGTGAGGTAAAAAATAATAAATGAACATATAGTGAGAAATACAGCAAAGAAAGACAAGAAGGAAATGACATATTGAGGCATCTAGAAACAAACACCTAAGGGTAGTTCTTATCACCTCAGGCCTAAATGGGCAAGGAAAGGAATATGTCATCACCAGAGCCAGTGAGAGCCAGAATATGGAAGACAGGCTGCCAGAGAGGAGTTGTGGTGGGATGAAGTCATTGTCAGAATTGTAGAGTAGAAGAAAGAAGAAAGCAAGGGAAAAATATCCCAAGTTCTTGCTGCCCATCCTCTCATCTCCCTTTGGTGCCTCCCATTGTTTGAATCCAAAAGGAATATAGAGAGAAGCCTGGTGATATATGCTGTAGGTAGAATCTTGGCTGTATGGTCTCTATTAGTTTCCTAGGGCTACTATAAAAAAATACCATGAACTTGGTAGCTTTAAACAATATAAAGCTAGTCTCTCATAGTTCTGGAAGATAGACATCTGAAATCAAGCTGCCAACGGGGCAACATTCTCTCTGAAGGCTGTCTGGGAAAATTCTTCTGTGCCTCTTTTTAGTTCTCTGTGGCTATCTTGACATTCTTTGGCTTGTAGCTCCAATCTCTGACCCCATCTTTACATGGTGTTCTTCCCTATGTGTGTCATCTCTTCTTATAAGGACAACAGTCACTGGATTTAGGGCCTACTCTAATCCAGTATGACACCATATTAACTTAACTAATTATATCTGCAAAAACCCCATTTCCAAATACAGTTACATTCAGTGCTTCTGATGGCATAAGAATTTGGGGGGAGGACATTATTTAACCAACTTCATAGTCCATGTAGTAAATATTCCAATATAGTTACCACCAAAAGATGTTTTATAGAAGATTATATTTATTCTTAAAATACTAATTGAAGGAATTAATAATATAGTATGTTAAAAATTATTAATATACTATTTAAAAAATTGCCTATGACCTTAATTGAAGTCTGTGCTGTCCTATTCTCTCCAGATCTGCAGCACTAGTCCTAAGACAGGACAGGTTACACCAGTGGACAGCAGAAATGTATTTTTCTGATGAAACCAAAAGAGCTTACCCTGGTCTACATGGCCCTTTATTATCTGTCCTTAGCCTACTCTCCAGCACCTTCTCATACTTTTTCCCTTTGCACATTATGTCTTCGTCATAGTGGTCTGTTTTTCTCATTTCTTCAATAAATCCAGGATGGCCCCCTCTTCTGAGTCATTGAACCCTGCTAGTGCTTTTTCCATATTTTACCATGGCACACCTTTTCTTAGTGTTCATGATTCAGCTCATTGATCACCATTTTTAAGAAATATTCCATCAGCAACTACTTATCTAATACATTTCCCAGCCCTATGCCTTTGGTACCCTCAATCACAATAAGTTGTTATAATTTTATTTTTTTAGCATTTATTGCTTACTCCTACTTATTTACTTAATACAGGTATATTTTTTGCCTCCCTCACTGTCCTACAAAATCTATAAGGGCTTGCCTTCCACTGTCCTACAAATTCTACAATCTTATTTCTCTTGTTTATCACTGAATTTCCATTACCAAGAATACTTATGCTACTTTGTAGGTAAGCATGAATTAAATGAGTGAATTAAATGGGGGAATAGGGGGTGCCTGGGTGGCTCAGTTGTTGAGCGTCTGTCTTCAGCTCAGGTCATGATCCTAGGGTCCTGGGATCAAGCCCCACATCGGGCTCCCTGCTCAGCGGAAAGCCTCCTTCTCCCTCTCCCACTCCCCCTGCTTGTGTTCCCTCTCTTGCTGTCTCTCTCTCTGTCAAATAAATAAAATCTTAAAAAAAAAAAAAGAGGAAGTAGAGTTTAAAAAAAAATAAAATAAATGGGGGAATAGTTTCCCTAAATTTTATTCTTTAATAAATCTGCTTAAAAAATTCTGTGATCATAATCTACATGCTGAACAAGGTATTTCTCTTTCTGAATTTTGAAATGGATGAAGTGTAAGTGCCAAAAGAAATACTGGCTACATTTCACATGCCTTGGTATTTCTAAGAAACATTAAACACTACAAATACCCAGCGGGATAGATAACATTTAAAGATACCACTGGGTGCTGTTTAATATTATTACAATTATATAGAAGCAGTTTAGGTGGGGATACTTTCATTATTGTTTTATGCTAGGAAGAATGTTCTCAGGTTTCTAGATGATTAAACATGTTGTAGTAGTTACGACTTGTATTTTAGGGAAAATGGCTTTATACAAGTTATAAATTTATTTAGTGGAAAAAATGCATAAAATTACTGACTTAATGTCTTTGTCTTACTACATACATAATTACATATTTAAAATATAACATGCTTTCCTTCAGTGGCTAATATTTTATTAATTGCCAAATGATCAAAACAGAGTAAATTGAAAGTAGAAATTATAAAGAAATAGAAGTAAGAAAGTTGGAATTATCATTTTGCTTTCATATTTATTTTTATATTTATAATACAACTCATATAATATCAAAAAAATCAAAATTTAGCCTGGAAAAAACAATGAACTCTTTCACTAATTACACAAGGACTTTTTTCCTGACTAAATTTGAAATATTTTGGAAAAAAAAGTTGAGTATTTCTCTATTTTGTTAGTTCCTATCCACAGACACAAAAAATGCTTTTGGCCTGGGTGGCTCAGTCAGTTAAGCCTCAGAAGCTTGATTTTGGCTCAGGTCATGATCTCAGGGTCCTGGGATCAAGCCACACAGGGGCCACACGTCCATCTGGCTCCCTGCTCAGCATGGGGTCTACTTCTCCCTCTCTCTCTGCCCCTCCCCTATTCCACTTGTTCTCTCTTTCAAATAAATAAATAAAATCTTAAAAAAAAGAGACACTTGTATACTCAAATCAGAGATATATAACAACTTTATCTCTTTAAGCCACTCACCTAGAAAAACCAGTTGTGGCACACGTTTTTAACACCCTTTGTGATACCATAAAGATTTTTATTTGGGTCTTTAGGACATAATGACTACACTTACAAATGCTGTCTCCAAACTGAATCAGCCCTTCTTGCACACACACCAAAAACAGATAGGAATTTATTCCCAAATCCAGGCATGCTTTACATTTGCATATCTTTGAATTCTTTCCTGGTCCTGAAATACAATAACTCCAGGCAAAGGCATTCAGAAGGTTTTAATAAGACTGAAATATTAAAATAATATAAAATTGGCAATTTGCATATTTATATAATGAGTAATAGTATTTACTGAACAGTTACTATGTGTTCAGCACTGTGCCACATACTGAGACAGAAAGAGTTATAGAGTTATTGGCTCCATTTCACAGATGATGAGGCAGAAGCTTAAGAATTTTGCAGATCTTAATTCACAGAGCTAATAAATAGAGGAAGTGAGTTTTAAACAATGCAGTGTTGACTCCAGACGGTGCGTTCCTAACCCATACTATATACTAAGTATTGTTAGCTTACTCTTAATTTTAAGAATCATTAAAATCAACTCCTAACATACAAATATCTACTAGAAAGATATTTCTTTGGGTTGAGACACTGTTTTCTTATGACCATCTCTTTTAAAATTCAAATAATCCTTAAAAGATTTAATACACTAAACTTCTGTTTATTTGTAAGCACACCCACTCATGAGATCAGGGGCTATGCCATATTCATCTTTTAATCCCCAGGACCTATATTGGCACTCAGCCCAAAGTACAAGTATTTAGTGAATGGATAATGCACATAGAGGTCTTAAACAACTATATGAAGATACTAGGCAAATGTGAGTCTGAGTCTGTATGTGTGTGTATGGAAAACAGAGAAAATTAATTTTGATATAAAGAGTATATAAGAAAATGAAAGAAAGCATCATATTCTTCATAGGAACAGAGGAAATGCTCTTAAACTGATAATTTTTAATCCAAAAATAAAGGGAGAGAGTATAAATAGGAAATAATCCCTGCTATAGGAGTGCCTAGGTGGCTCAGTTGGTAAAAGAGCTGTTCTTGATTTTGGCTCAGGTCATGATCTCAGGATTGTGAGATGGAGCCCTCCATCGGGCTCTGTGCTGTGTGTGGAACCTTTCTAAGATTCTCTCTCTCTCCCCCTCCTCCTCTGCCCTTCCCCAGCTCACTTTCACTCTCACTCTCTCAAAAAAAAAAAAAATCCCTGCTGTAAAATACTGTATCGCTATAAATACACAGCTGAGTATATGGATTTGTTAGCTGTAATAAATAAGTTAATAATATATAATAAATATATGATATAGGATATATTAGGTTATATATGATTTATTAGAAGGTGATTTGTATGATAGAAAAAAGAAAACTTAGAGTAGGGCGGGGGGTTGGAGGGAGGAGCAAAATTTAAATAGGATGAACAGTGTAGACTTCATGAAGAAGGTGAAATTTGAGCAAAGCCTTTAAATAGGTGAAGGGGTTATTAAAGTGGCTATCTAGGTATGTTCTTTAAATTTTGATTCTAGCCAGAGCAAAGTTCTAGATCAAAGATCTTTTTTTTTAAATTTAATTTTATTATGTTATGTTAGTCACCATACAATACATCATTAGTTTTTGAGGTGATCCACGATTCATTGTTTTCGTATAACACCCAGTGCTCCATGCAGTATGTGCCCTCCTTAATACCCATCACTGGGCTAACCCATCCCTCCACGCCCTTCCCCTCTAAAATCCTCAGTTTGTTTCTCAGAGCCCATAGTCTCTCATGGTCCATCTCTCCCTCCGATTTCCGCCCCCTTCATTTTTCCCTTCTTTCTCCTAATGTCCTCCATGCTATTCCTTATGTTCCACAAATAAGTGAAACCATATGATAATTGACTTTCTCTGCTTGACTTATTTCACTTAGCATAGTCTCCTCCAGTCCCATCCATGTTGATGTAAAAGTTGGGTATTCATCCTTTCTGATGGCTGAGTAATATTCCATTGTATATATGGACCACATCTTCTTTATCCATTTAGCTGTTGAAGGGCATCTCAGCTCTTTCCACAGATTGGCTATTGCGGACATTGCTGCTATGAACATTGGGGTGCATATGCCCTTCTTTTCACTACATCTGTGTCTTTGGGGTAAATACCCAGGAGTGCAATTGCTGGGTCATAGGGTAGCTCTGTATTTAACTTTTTGAGGCACCTCCACACTGTTTTCCAAAGTGGCTGTACCAACTTGCATTCCCACCAACAGTGTAAGAGGGTTCCCCTTTCTCCACAACCTCTCCAACATTTGTTGTTTCTTTCCCTGTCCATTTTTGCCATTCTAACTGGTATAGGTGGTATCTCAGTATGGTTTTGATTTGAATTTCCCTGATGGCTAATGATGATGAACATTTTTTCATGTGTCTGTTAGCCATTTGTATGTCATCTTCAGAGAAGTGTCTGTTCATGTATTCTGCCCATTTTTTGAGTTGATTATTTGTTTTTTGGGTGTTGAGTTTGAGAAGTTCTTTATAGATCTTGGATACCCCTCCTTCATCTGTAGTGTCATTTGCAATTATCTTCTCCCATTCTGTGGGCAGCCTCTTTGTTTTGTTGATTGTTTCCTTTGCTGTGCAGAAGCTTTTTATCTTGATTAAGTCCCAAAAGTTCATTTTTGCTTTTGTTT
The DNA here is from genome assembly GCF_002201575.2 of Neomonachus schauinslandi. Lineage (NCBI taxonomy): Eukaryota > Metazoa > Chordata > Mammalia > Carnivora > Phocidae > Neomonachus > Neomonachus schauinslandi. The sequence continues at coordinate 96,520,708 of NC_058409.1, read as the reverse complement.
CTCTAGTTTTTGGAGACATATCTTGAAAGAAGTTGCTGTGGCCAATGTCAAAGAAGTTATTGCCTCTGTTCTCCTCTAGGATTTTGATAGATTTGTGTCTCACATTGAAGTCTTTCATCCATTTTGAGTTTATCTTTGTGTATGGTGTTAGAGAATGGTTGAGTTTCATCCTTCTGCATGTGGCTGTCCAATTTTCCCAGCACCATTTATTGAAGAGACTGTCTTTTTTCCATTGCATATTTTTTCCTGCTTTGTCGAAGATTATTTGACCATAGAGTTGAGGGTCCATATCTGGGCTCTCTATTCTGTTCCATTGGTCTATATGTCTGTTTTAGGGCCAGTACCATGCTGTCTTGGTGATCACTGCTTTGTAATATAGCTTGAAATTGGGCAACGTGATGCCCCCAACTTTGTTTTTCTTTTTCAACATTTCCTTGGCGATTCGGGGTCTTTTCTGATTCCATACAAATTTTAGGATTGTTTGTTCCAGCACTTTGAAAAAATGTCATTGGAATTTTGATTGGTATAGCATTGAAGGTATAGATTTCTCTGGGTAGAATAGACATTTTAACAATGTTTATTCTTCTGATCCGTGAGCATGGAATGTTTTTCCATCTTTTTGTGTCTTCTTCAATTTCTTTCATGAGTGTTCTGTAGTTCCTAGAATATAGATCCTTTACGTCTTTGGTTAGGTTTATTCCGAGGTATTTTACAGTTTTTGGTGCTATTGTAAATGGAATCATTTCTCTAATTTCTCTTTCTACAGTTGCACTGTTAGTGTATAAGAAAGCAACTGATTTCTGTGCATTGATTTTGTATCCTGCCACATTACTGAATTGCTGTATGAGTTCTAGTAATTTGGGGGTGGAGTCTTTTGGGTTTTCCTCATAAAATATCATGTCGTCTGTGAAAAGAGACAGTTTGACTTCTTTGCCAATTTTAATACCTTTTATTTCTTTTTGTTGTCTGATTGCTGTTGCTAGGACTTCTAGTACTGTGTTGAACAATAGTGACAAGAGTGGGCATCCTTGGGCGCTTGGGTGGCTCAGTCGTTAAGCGTCTGCCTTCGGCTCAGGTCATGATCCCAGGGTCCTGGGATTGAGTCCCGCATTGGGCTCCCTCCTCGGCGGAAAGCCTGCTCTCCCTCTCCCACTCCCGCTGCTTGTGTTCCTGCTCTCGCTATCTCTGTCTCTGTCAAATAAATAAATAAAGTCTTTAAAAAAAAAAAAGTGGGCATCCTTGACGTGTTCCTGATCTTAAGGGAAAAGCTGAGAGCTTGAGGATGATATTCACTGTGGGTTTTTCATAGATGGATTTTATGAACTTGAGGAATATTCCCTCTATCCCTATACTCTGAAGAGTTTTAATCAGGAAAAGATGCTGTATTTTGTCAAATGCTTTTTCTGCATCAATTGAGAGGACCATATGGTTCTTCTCTCTCCTCTTATTAATGTGTTCTATCACACTGATTGATTTGCGAATGTTGAACCACCCTCGCATCCCTGGGATAAATACCACTTGGTCATGGTGGATGATCCGTTTAATGTATTGTTGGATCCTATTAGCTAGGATTGTGTTGAGGATTTTGGAATCCATATTCATCAGGGATATCGGTCTGAAATTGTCCTTTTTGATGGAGTCTTTACCTGGTTTGGGGATTAAGGTAATGCTGGCCTCATAGAATGAGTTTGGAAGCTTTCCTTCTGTTTCTTTTTTTTGAAACAGCTTCAGGAGAATAGGTATTATTTCTTCTTTGAATGTTTGGTAGAATTCCCCAGGGAATCCATCAGGCCCTGGACTCTTGTTTTTTGGGAGGTTTTTGATCACTGCTTCAATCTCGTTACTGGTTATTGGCCTATTCAGGTTGTCAATTTCTTCCTGTTTCAGTCTTGGCTGTTTATAGGTTTCCAGGAAGGCATCCATTTCATCCAGATTGCTCAGTTTATTGGCATATAGTTGTTGATAATAATTTCTTTTTTTTTTAAAGATTTTATTTATTTATTTGAGAGAGAGAGAATGAGAGAGAGCACATGAGAGGGGGGAGGGTCAGAGGGAGAAGCAGACTCCCTGCCGAGCAGGGAGCCCGATGCGGGACTCGATCCAGGGACTCCAGGATCATGACCTGAGCTAAAGGCAGTCGCTTAACCAACTGAGCCACCCAGGCACCCGATAATAATTTCTAATTGTTTCTATTTCCTTGGTGTTAGTCATGATCTCTCCCCTTTCATTCATAATTTTATTAATTTGGGTTCTTTCTCTTTTCTTTTGGATAAGTCTGGCCAGTGGTTTATTGATCTTATTAATTCTTTCAAAGAACCAGCTTCTAGTTTCATTGATCTGATCTACTGTGTTTATGGTTTCTAATTCATTGATCTCTGCTCTAATCTTAATTATTTCTCTTCTAATGCATGGCTTAGGCATCATTTGTTGCTTTTTCTCTAGTTCTTTAAGGTGTAGAGTTAGTTGGTGAATTTGGGATTTTTCTCTTTTTTTGAGTGAGGCTTGGATGGCTATGTATTTCCCCCTTAGGACTGCCTTTGCAGTATGCCATAGGTTTTGGACCGATGTGTTTTCATTCTCCTTGGTTTGCATGAATTGTTTGAGTTCTTCTTTGATTTCCTGGTTGACCCAAAGATTCTTGAGCAGAGTGGTCTTTAGCTTCCAAGTGTTTGAATTTCTTCCAAATTTTTTCTTGTGATTTAGTTCCACTTTTAAAGCATTATGGTCTGAGAATATGCAGGGAATAATCTTAGTCTTCTGGTATAGGTTGAGACCTGATTTGTGTGGTCTATTCTGGAGAAAGTTCCATGTGCACTCAAGAAGAATGAGTATTCTGTTGTTTTAGGGTGGAATGTTCTGTATATATCTATGAGCTCCATCTGGTTCAGTGTGTCATTCAAAGCTCTTGTTTCTTTGTTGAATTTCTGCTTAGATGATCTGTCTATAACTGTGAGGGGAGTACTAAGGTCTCCTACAATTACTGTATTGTTATCAATATGACTATTTTGGTTAACAGTTGGCTTATGTAGATGGCTGTTCCCATGTTGGGGACATAGATATTTACAATTGTTAGATCTTCTTGTTGGATAGACCCTTTAAGAATGATATAGTGTCCTTCTGTGTCTCTAACTCCAGTCTTTAGTTTAAAATCTAATTTGTCTGATGTAAGAATTGCTACCCCAGCTTTCTTTTGAGGTCCGTTGGCATGGAAGATGGATCTCCATCCCTTCACTTTCAGTCTGGATGTATCTTTAGGTTCAAAATGAGTCTCTTGTAGACAGCATATGGATGGGTCCTGTCTTTTTAACCAATCTGCAAGCCTGTGCCTTTTTATGAGAGCATTTAAGCCGTTCATGTTGAGAGGGATTATTGAAAGATATGAATTTATTTTCATCATGTTTTCTGTGAAGACCTTGTTTTTATAGATTGTCCCTGTAAATTTCTGTTGTATATAACTCTTGGGGTCTTTCTCCTTTTATCGAACCCCCTTAATATTTCTTGCAGGGCCAGCTTAGCGGTCACATATTCTTTCAGTTTCTCCTGGTTGTGGAAGCTCTGCATTTCTCCATCCATTCTAAATGACAGCCTTGCCAGATAAAGTATTCTTGGCTGCATGTTCTTCTCATTTAGTACCCTGAATATGTCTTGCCAGGCCTTTCTGGCTTGCCAGGTCTCTGTGGAGAGGTCTGACGTTATTCTGATGTTCCTCCCTCTGTACATAAGGAATCTCTTCCCCCTAACTGCCCTTAAGATGCTTTCCTTAGTTCTAAGATTTTTTTTTTTAAGATTCCATTTATTTACTAGACAGAGAGAGAGAGTGCACACTTACAAGCAGGGGGTTCAGCAGGCAGAGGCAGAGGAAGAAGCAGTCTCCCTGCAGAGCGGGGAGCCCAATGTGGGACTTGATCCCGGGACCCTGGGAACATGACCCAAGCTGAAGGCAGTTGCTTAACCAACTGAGCCACCCAGGCACCCATCTTGGTTCTAAGATTTACGAGTTTTACTATTACATGCCAGGGTGTTGGCCTGTTTTCCTTGATCTTGGGAGGGGTCCTTTCTGCCTCTAGGACACAAGTGTTTGTTTCATTCCCCAGATTAGGGAAGTTCTCAGCTACGATTTGCTCAAATATATCTTCTAGTCCTCTCTCCCTCTCCTTCCTCTCCGGGATTCCAGTAATTCTGATATTGGAACGTTTCATGGTGTCACTTATTTCTCTGATTCTATTTTCATGGATTCTGAGTTGTTTTTCCTTGGTCTCCTCTTTTCCCTTTTTATCTATTAAATTGTCTTCCAGGTCACTAATTTGTTCTTCTGCCTCACTTACCCTAGCTGTTAGATTATCTAGTTTAGATTGGATCTCATTGATAGCATTTTTAAGTTCTGCCAATTTAGCTTTCATTTCTACCCTTAGAGACTCTGTGTTGCCATTAATTGATTTCTCCATTCTAGCTTTTATCTTCACAATTGCTAGCTTGAATTCCATCTACAACATCTTGGTTATATCTGAATCCATTTGTAAATCTTTGACATAAGTAATAATTTCTAAGTCTTTCCTATTTTGGGGGTTCCTTCTCCTAGTCATTCTGTTGAGGGGTGATTGAGAGAATGTATAGAGTCCAAATTATTGGCCACAACCCAAGCAAGATGCACCTGTTTTCTAGAGACCTTAGGTTGCTGGCCTCTTGTTTTCCCAGGCTATCTTCGGGGGGAGGGGCCTGCCGCACTGTTAGTCAGGCAATCCTGTTTGGGCAGAGTGGCCCTGCCCCCCTGTGGTGGGGGATGGGCTCAGTGAAAACCAGTTTTTTGGGGCTTTTGTTCTCTGACGGCTTTCCCTTGTGGCTTTCTGCATCTCTTCCAAGAGTCAGAGCAGAAGAGATCGTTTCCAACCCTCTGCCTCAGAGCAGAGAGATCGCAGTCTGTTCTTCAGTGAGCTATCCAGGCCACACTATCTCTGTTTCTGTCTGTGCTGGTATAAACTGCAGCGTCCTGGGTTGTGCGCCCCTCAACAGCACTCCCAGTCCTCACCTCCAGATGGGGCACGTCTCTCTCCTTTGTGCTTCTAAAACTGCCAGGTGCCCCCAGTTCACACACTCGGCCCTGCCACTCCAGTTTCCATCAGGGGCTGCCCTAAAGTCCTTTTCCCTGCCTCTGCAGGTCTGCGAGTTTGTGTCCTGTCCCCAGTGCGGGAGGCTATCACTCACCAGCGGTGCAGGATCCCCACGGCCAGGCTTCCTCTGGCTGCCATCAATCCTCTGATATCTGCCCGTGGAATCATGGCATCCTTCTTCATACCTCGAAACCAACCACCTGCGATATTCTGTTTGTAGAGTTCCAGATCTTCTTACATCTCAGGCTGATTTTGTGGGTGTTCAGAGTGGTCTGGTAGATATCCAGCTCAATTCCAGGGACTGGTTGGAATAGGGTCCCCTACTCCTCTGCCATTTTTTCCCCCAGCTAGATCAAAGATCTTATTGCAGAAGATGTCTAGCCTATTCAATGAACTACAGTAGGTTGACTTATTTTCCCCATTTGTCTGTAATTATCTTGAGTTAACATTGAATTTCTGTGTAATCAACCCTGGCAAACCAGGACAATTTGTCACCCTGAGTCCAGCGCTGAGGCCAGTGTGGCTGGAACAGAGGAGTGGGAAAGAACAATGTGATGATGTCAGAGTGATAGTGGGAATGATATTATTGCTTTTAGGTCATTGTAATAATGTTTGCTTTGGGGTTTTGAATGGAGGAAAATGTAATCTGATTTTTTTTTTAAAGATTTTATTTATTTGACAGAGAGAGACACAGCCAGAGAGGGAACACAAGCAGGGGGAGTGTGAGAGGGAGAAGCAGGCTTCCCGCCAAGCAGGGAGCCCGATGTGGGGCTTGATCCCAGGACCCTGGGATCATGACCTGAGCCGAAGGCAGACGATTAACGACTGAGCCACCCAGGCGCCCCTGTAATCTGATTTTAAAAGATCATTCTGTAGTAGTACAATAATGGAAGCAAAGAGACTAGTTAAGAAGTTAGAATAATCAGATTGGGGCAGAGAGATTATAGTGGATGCTGTATCAGTTTTCTAGGGCTGCCATAATAAGATACCAAAAATTGGGTGGCTTTTTACAACAGAAATTTATTTTCTCAGTTCTGGAGGTCACAGGTGTGAAATCAAGGTGTTGGTAGGACAGTGCTCCCTCTGAAACCTATAGGGGAAAGATTTTTCCTTGCCTTTTCCAGTTTCTGATGGATTGCCTGCAATCTTTGGTATTCCTTGGCTTGTAGATGTATCACTTGATCCTCCATCTTCTGTCTGTATGTATTTGTCTCTGTCTCCTAATTTCCCCTTTTTATAAGGTCACCAGTCATATTGTTTAGAGTCCACATGAATGATCTCATTTTAATTTGATTATCTCTACAAAGACCCTATTTCTAAATAAGGTCATATTCTGAGATACTAGGGGTTAAGACTTTGATATTACCTTTTTGGGGGGATACAGTTCAACCCATAACAATTATAGATACCAAATACTAAATGTATTTTGAAGGTAAAGCAATCAACATTCCCTGACAGATTAGATTTGGGAGGTGAACAAGAAAGAAGTGAATTGTAGTCCCAAGATTTCAGCATGAGAGACAAAAGAGTTGTTGTGATCAAGTGACTCTGGAAAGGCTGTGCTTAGAATAAATTTAGAGGAAATATCAGAAGTTCAATTTCAAACATGTTGAGTTTAGAATATCTGTTACTTTCTAATTGAAGATGTAAAATAGACAGATACCTAAGTTGTCAAGTGAGAGAAAGTGAGAATGGGAAAGGAGATGCTGGAATTTGAAAAAAATATATCTATTTTGAACCTAAAAATAACTTTAAGATTGTTAAGTATTAATACTTCACTTTATAACCCAAGAAAGTTGATCTAGGAAGAAAATGAAAGATAGATTGAGGTAATTGACATTTGGAAAACACTAATTTGGAAATGAAAATACCTATTTTAATTGAAAAAATAAAAACTTTGGGATGAAGTTCACAATTGCTTTAAAAATTTGAGAGCATAGCTACTGAAACTAACTATATCACAAACTGTCATAGGAGCCAGCACTGTCAACGTTTGTAATGGATGGCTCCTTAGAGTTCTGGCACACTGTCTTTGGTACAGACTGGCATCATAGTGGATTAGCTTTTCAGTTTCTTTCCAGCTCTTTTTCCCTTCCACATACACAAACTGTTTGGGTCTACTTTATTTCTATCAAGCCAGAGTAAATGAGCTGAGATAGAGGAAGAGGGAAAATTGACAGGGGATACATTCCTGACCAGCAATTATTATCTATTCTTTAACAGATTATACATGTCAAAGAATGAACAGAATTTGTAATCTCTCAAAATAAAAATCCCATCTTGATTTGGATGAAGTTGAAAGGAATTTAACCTTTAGAAAGTTATACTTGGATCTAACTTTTGAATATCTGCCAGTCCTACTAGAGTATCTTTCCAACAAAGATCTAGAATTTTCCACATTTACTCTAATTCTTTAATTTTTCTTTAATGAATTGATTATGAATTTGGAAAAATTTCAGATAAAATATATACCATTAACTTTATTCTTAAACATTTTGAATGTCCTAGTATAGGCTTTCTCAGCCTTAGAACTATTAACATTTGGGCCACATAATTCTTTGTTCTAAGAGGCTGCCCTTTAGCACTTTCAAATTGAGACAACAAAAATGTCTCCAAATATCACCAAGTCTCCTCAAGATGGCAAAATTGCCCCCAGCTTAGAATCATTCATGTAATAGAAAAGCAGACTTTCTCTGTTTTTCTTTTTTTGTTTGCTTTTATCTTTCAATTGCATTTAAACTGGGTAGGAACTGCCATTTTACATTCTTACCCTCTATATCCGCATGCATTGTACTGATTAACTTTTGGAAGTCTTTCTTTTCAAAATTAGGCAAAATTAAAGATTTAGTAAGAATTAGTCTTTCTGGTTTCTAATTAACCATAATTCCCTATTAGTTAGCTCTTTCATACTTATCAGGGCAATGATAATTGATGTCTGTAATAAACCCAAAGCCCTGTGAAATTCTCAAGTGCCTTTTGAACATCTACTAAAGGATAATTTTCATTAAGTATGGTTTTAAGGTTGAGTGTATTTTATTCTATTCAAGTTCTTTAAACATTGGGGTTATGTACATTGGGGTTGTGTACAACTTCTCCCTCTCTTTGACCAGAGCTTAATGCAGAGGCAATACTATTAAATCCTTTTCAGCTCACCAAATTAATAACATTAAGTTATCAGCTCAAGTTAGACTTTAACTGTATTTGTTGTTTGTTTCTTAATTTCACCTACCATACTATAGAAGACATTTTCAAAGCCCAGACCACATACATTCCTATGTTATCTTCTTCAGGAATTAATTTCAACTTAGGAAACACAGGGCCTTTGACTTTTAAAAGATTATACAGAAGAATTATATCTGGCAGCACAAAGCTAAACTGCATACCCCTAAATGGGACTCCAGGCTTAATGTAGGCTGTCTCAGTTCCATGATGGAGCTCTTAGAAATCCCTAAGAAACACAAGCAATTTGGCTGGTACTTGTCAGATAATGAGTTATCATCATCTCAAATGCCTGCTACATCCTAAATTATACCATTTATTCATCAAACACAGAATGTACCACGAAGAGAAAAGCAAACTCATTTTGGTGATTAAAAAAATAAAGTATCAATTTGTGCAGGAGAAATAAAAAGCAAATATTGTGGTAAGTAAATTATGGACATTTATATTTTCTTAGTAATAAATGAATCAAAATAAATTCAAATAATTACTATTAGAAAGATAAGTTCTGTATCAGATTTATATGTCTTTCCTGATAGGAATGATGAGGGCTGATTTGCTCTGAGTATTTCTAAAATATGTATCTAATGGGATGGAAAATATTGGAAAGAGGGTTTGAAATACTATTTTAGATAGAATGGTAAAGGGGAGATTTAATGTGTGACTTCTGAATGAAGTAAGTTAGCCACCCTTCAGAAATTCTGAAAATCTGAAGATCTTCTGTTTCCTCAGGCAGCGGTATCAGGAAGAGAAAGCCATTAGGCAAGAGGGAGCTTATATAAACAGCCAATATGGATAAGGCAAGTGAGTGAATGAATGAGGAGACCAATTAAAAAATTAACAAAAGACTTGAATAAATATTTTTCTTTTGTGTATTTGAATGACTACCTGGTAATTCCTTGCTCAAATATAACTTCATTTCCTCCTTCCTTCGTGCTATTAATGCCATATAAATTACATCTTTATATCAATTAAGTTTAATAATACAATTTTTTTCAATAATACAATTTTACAGATACTGTTTTTTGCAATTAAAAAAACTTTTAGAAAAATGGACAACAAAATATATAATTATAATTGATTTTATAATTCCCCTTATAATTATATTTACTGGTACTCTTTATTTCATCATGTGGATTTGAATTACTGTCTGGTATTACTTTTATTCCACCTGAAGAATATCCTTTAGTATTTCTTGTAAAGCAGGCCTGCTAGCAACAAATTCTCTCAGTCTTTGTTTATCTGGTTGTGTAATTATTTTGCCTTCACTATTAAAAGATATGAACTTTTGGGGCGCCTGGGTGGTTCAGTCGTTAAGCGTCTGCCTTCGGCTCAGGTCATGATCCCAGGGTCCTGGGATCAAGCCCCGCATCGGGCTCCCTGCTCGGCGGAAAGCCTGCTTCTCCCTCTCCCCCTCCCCCTGCTTGTGTTCTCTCTCTCGCTGTGTCTCTCTCTGTCAAATAAATAAATAAAATCTTTAAAAAAAAAAAAGATATGAACTTTTAAAGTTCATTTTTGCGTTCATTTTTGCTGGATTCTTGGTTGACAATTGTTTTTTGTTTTGTTTTGTTTTGTTTTCTTTCATTTCAAATGTCATACTGACCACTGCCTCCTGGCCTCTATTGTTTCTGATGAGAATTCAGCTGTTAATCTTAATAGGGTTCTCTTGTGCATAATGAGTCCTTCTCTTGATGTTCCAAAATTTTCTCTTTGTCTTTATCTTTCAACTGTTTGTGATGTGTCTAGCTGTGAAAATTCTTGTTATTTTACTGGAGTTTTGTTAAGCTTCAAAGATGTGTAAAGTTTTTTTTGTTTAATCTAATTCAGAAAGTTTTTAGTCATTTCCTTTAGTATATTTTCTGCTTCTTTGTTGCCTTTCATTTTAGAACTATCATATATGTATCAGTTTGGTTTTGTTCCACAGATCTCTGTGGCTCTGCTCATTTTATTTCTTTTGGTTTTGTATGTTACACTGGAATACCTCTATTGATCTATCTTCAAGTTCATTGATCATTGTGATCAAATCTACTATTGAATCATAAACTTTTCAGATATTTATTTTCAACTCAGGAATTTCTATTTGCTTCTTTTTTCATGATTTTTATCTCTTTATTGATATTATTTATTGCTAGGTTGTTATACTATCTTTTCATTCTTTAAACAATAGTGTCTTTCAGTGTTTTGAACATATTTCTAATAACCGATTTGAAGTATTTGTCTAAGTCCAACATCTAGACACCTTCAAAGGCAATTTTTATTGCCCATATTTTTCTACTAGGTGGGTTATACATACTTTCATTTGCCTATTTCATAATTTTTGAGAAATTTTACATGATATATTGTAGCAATTCTGGATTAGATCCTTATCCCCCAGAGTTGATTGTCTTTGTTACCTTATGTTTGTTTATTTAGTAACTTATTTTTATAAATTCTGTGAAGTCTGTTTTCTCCATAGCTGATATCATTGCTCAGATTTTTCTTTAAAAAATAAAAACAAAAAAACACTTAAATCTGGTTTCCTAAGTCACCACAGCTTAGTGTGCAGCCAGTATTTGGTCAGAAGTTGTGCTTAAGCTCTCTGAACCAATAAGGCTTCCATGCATTGTCCATGGATCTCTGTGTGTCTGGCGGGTACTTTTAAAGTTCAGAGTTTTTACAAGTCTGTCATGATTTCAGCAAGGGTCTAGGGACTCTTCCAGTTGCTCCTGCATGGGCATAGTTTCATATAGATACACAGACTTCCATACCACCAGGCATGAGCATAATCTAAGCAGGATCCTTCTATTTGCCCTAGGTCTCTCTATTAAATTGCTGTTCAGTCAGCTGTTTTTCTTCCTACTATGGAGATGTTTGCCTTCCCTGGTTAGTGGCTACTGTGATCTCTTTGGTTTTTGACACCACTCCTGGGAATAATTTTTCCCATTCTATGCTGCAAATAAAATCAAGCCCTTCAGGCAAGGACACCTTGCTGACTCTTTTCATAGCCTGCCATGCCTACCAAGACAGAATCTCTACAACACAGAGTTGGACTTGTCAAGAAGATAGGAGTTACTGGTCCTCACAAGCTGCCCTGGCAGTGTCTGGAGTGGAACTTCTACACCCTGGAGCTTAGGGGAGAGTATGATAGCTGTAGGTCCTCATAGGCCCTCCTACTTGTCTAGTATAGAACATCTGTAACATCAAGCTGTGTAGTTGGGAATGTGGCAACCTTGTTGTAAATACTGCAGACTCCCACTGTTCTTACTGAAGTGCAGTGGATTTTTTTGAATAGATGCTTATAATTTTTTAATATATCTTTTGTTCAATTTTCAGAGACTAACAATTTTTTTCAATATTTTTTCCAGTTTTATCTCTTTTTCTATAAAGAGAGAATCTATCAAGTTCCTTACACAGCCATTCTGAAAAATTTTGATTTATTTTAATATAGGTCCATTTAAAGTATGTAAAAGCAAAGTGGCAGAATGGATTTGGTGACTTACCAGATCCCTTTAAATTCTTACCTGTGTATGATTCTCTAAAGCATAATACATACAGAAAGATTCTTTTACCCCTTACCTCCATGGATTATAACTTCTTTTGCTCACCTCAGTAATTTTTCCATCAAAGAAGTTGACCACACAAATAGATTAAGTTTTCTTTGGGTTAATGATTTACTAAAACTGACCGATGATTTAGTTTTATCTTGAAATTTAAATAAATATGAATATGTTAAAATGCTTACCTTTCCCCCCTGTACCTTTACCTAAATTTCCCTCTACCAAAATGTTTTTGTAATATTTAATTATGGAATGCACTGTTTTCTTTCATTTTTCTGGTGAAATCAACTCCAATCATGCAAATAATCAAATTCTAATAGTTAAGAGAAAACTTTGTGCTTCAGGCCAGATAGCACCTTTAAGATATGCCCATAAAATGGGCTCAGTTAAAATGGTAACCATCAAGAAGAAAGTGGTATGGCAGAACTCAGCCAGTTTACAAGTTTCCTTTGTTAGATTTTTTATCATTTCTACTCTCTTCCCTCAATTCTGAATCTCTTCTGTAATCTCACTGTTCTCCTGTTCTATGTGTGGAGTGTCTAAAATACCTCTTTCAGGTTCCCATAACTTCTCAGCCATTACATATTGATAAATACAGCATAATCCACAAGAATTTCTGTGATAGCACTAATTAACAAAGTTTTTAAAATTAAAATGTCTACCAATGTCTTGGTGATTTAAAAAGAATTTTAAAAGGCAATCTAAAACAATATATCATAAAACAAATTAACAAGCAAATACTTTCTGAAATTCAATTCATGGGCAGGTAAAACAAAAATGTTTGAGTTGAAAATAATTAGGAGAGCATATGCTGTTTAATATAGAACTCAGTGCTTGGAGTATTCTGATAATATGGCTAACCTTAAAAAAAAGCAGCTCATTATTTGGCAGACAGCCAAAGGAATATTGGCATATATAAGTAGTCCCTGAAAAGTATACAAGATGTAGGAATTAATTATCCTAAACTAGTTAATTGTTTCTTTTTACTCAGGGCATGAACTTATTTTTGATAACTCTTATTAATTAATTTCAGGGGAAAATCCATATTTAAGATCTCAAGAAATCTTTCTTGAATACATTGTGGTAAAAAAAAAAAAAGGACACACTTTCTTCTCTTATTATAAAAGATTCTGAAAGGGGTGGCATTAACCTGGCTTGTTACCTAAGAATCAGAATTTAAAATAGTGACAGTGTACAGTTTTAAAAAATGATATCAGAGTATTTTCTTTTAACCTGGGTTACAAGCGTGTCCAAATACACACTACGAAAGAACTATATATCATTAGCAATATAGTTAAACCTAACATAAAATTATCTAAAAATAAGACTTGTTGGGGTTCACCAGAGCCAATCCCTCAGGGCCCTGGAAGACTCTTCACTTAATGTTGCTAAAAAAATAAACTTTATAATATTAAATCTGCATTTTTCTTTTTATTGGCCAGATTCTGGGTCATCTTCTTGCTCTACACTAACTTAAGCCAGGATGTGTCTTTTCTTATAGTAGTGTCCTTATTACTAATTGAAGACAGTTATCACACTGGGACTCTTCAGCATCTCAAATGCAAAATCTTAAATTTTGTTTGTATTCAAGTCTAGTTAAAGAAGCTGCCATCCTTCCATGTTCTCCACCAGCACCTAGTTTTAATTCCTCATTGTCTGTCTGTGTGGGACTGCAGTTCTGCTCTGTCTCCATGGGTGCCTTACTTGGTCATCACACCATATTCTCTATGACCTGTAGATTCAATGTTTTGTTAGGATCTGCTCTGGATTGTAAAGCTGAGGAATTTTTCTTTTTGTTTTCTTTTTCTTTCTTTTTTTTTTTTTTTTTTTTTTTAAAGATTTTATTTATTTATTTGAGAGAGAGAGTGAGAGAGAAAGAGCACAAGAGGGGGGAGCGGGAGAGGGAGAAGCAGACTCCCCGCTGAGCAGGGAGCCCGATACGGGACTCGATCCCGGGACTCCAGGATCATGACCTGAGCTGAAGGCAGTCGCCCAACCAACTGAGCCACCCAGGCGCCCTGTTTTCTTTTTCATCTTCACGAAATTTTGGTTGAGCTAATAAATTCTAAATTTTTTTAACTGCATGTAAATCATTCACTGGAAAACTTACAGACCCCTGTGATATTTATTTATTTCTTCAATAATTTTTTAAATTTAAATTCAATTAATTAACATATAAAGTATTACTGGTTTCAGAGGTACAGGCCTGTGATTCATCAGTCTTATATAATACCCAGTTCTCATTATATCACATGCCCTTCTTCAGTCTATCACCCAGTTACCCCATACCTCCATCCCCCTCCCCTCCATCAACCCTCATTTTGTTTCCTATGATTAAGAGTCTCTTATGGTTTGTCTCTCTCTCTGGTTTCAACTTGTTTTATTTCTTCCTCTCTTCCCCTATGATCCTTTGTTTTGTTTCTTAAATTCCACGTATCAGTGAGATTATAGGATAGTTGCCTTTCTCTGATTGACTTATTCTGCTTAGCATAATACCCTCTAGTTCCATCCATGTCATTGCAAATGGCAAGATTTCATTTTTTTTTGATGGCTACATAATATTGCATTGTATATGTATACCACATCTTCTTTATCCATTCATCTATTGATGGACATCTGGGCTCTTGAACTATCAGGACTTCATCAAGATAAAAAGCTTTTTGCACAGCAAAGGAAATAGTCAACAAAATCAAAAGACAACCCATAGAATGGGAGAAGATATTTGAAATGCCATATCAGATAAAGGGCTAGTATCCAAAATCTATAAAGAACTTATCAAACTCAACACTCAAAGAACAAATAATCCAATCAAGAATTGGACAGAAGACATGAACAGACATTTCTCCAAAGAAGACATCCAAATGGCCAACAGACCCATGAAAAAATGTTCCACATCACTTGGCATCAAGGAAATACAAATCAAAACCACAATGAGATACCACCCCACCGTAGTCAGAATGGCTAAAATTAACAAGTCAGGAAATGACGGATGTTGTCGAGGATGCGGAGAAAGGGGAACCTTCTTACACTGTTGGTGGGAATGCAAGCTGGTGCAGCCACTCTGGAAAACAGTATGGAGGTTCCTCAGAAAGGTGAAAATAGAGCTATCATATGACCCAGCAATTGCACTACTGGGTATTTACCCCAAAGGTACAAATGTAGTGAATCCAAAGGGGCACCTGTGCCTCTGTGATACTTTATTTGAGACCTTGCCCTGCAGGGTAAAGTATTTTAATGTCCCTATCTTTCCATGCCTTGATGTGTGGGCAATATTTTCTAGAATACAAATGTATATCTTATTTCAATTTGATTATGAAAAAAGAGTCCAAAATTAACTAGACAATGTATTTTGGGGGTCAAGAGTCAGAAGTGTTCCTGTTGCTGATAAAGAATCTGTGATTTATTGTATTTTGAATTTCTTCTTCTTGAAATACGTTATTAATAAGACAGATAACTAGCTTAAGTATTTAATACCTTCACTCCTTTTGCTTATTAAAAGAGCGTGAAAACATTGTCCCCAGTATCTAGCATAGAATTTAATCTAGAGTAATATTTCACAAATATTTATGTAAATGAGCATATCCTTAAGCAACATTAATACATTCAAATGATTTTTTTTTTTTTTTGACAAAGAGAAAAGCAGTGAATGACACATATTCGCCTTTTTATTTCCCCTGGAACTTTATATCACCCATCACCTGTCCTCCTCCTCTCTGGGAGCCACCACTTTGTTCTCTGTATTTATGAGTCTGTTTCTATTTGTTTGTTCTGTTGTTTGTTCATTTGATTTGTTCTTTAAATTCCACATAAAAGTGAAATCGTATGGCATTGTCTTTGTCTGACCTATTTCACTTAGCATCATTCCCTCTAGGTCCATCCATGTTGTCTTGAATGGCAAGATTTAATTGTTTTTATGAATGAGTAATATTCTATATGTGTGTATGCATACACATACACATATACCACATCTCACATCTTATTTATCTATTCATCTATCTATGGGCATTCCATATTTGGCTATTATAAATAATACTGCAATAAACATACAATGCATGTATCTTTTAGAATTAATGTTTTCATTTTTCTTTAGGTAAATACCCAACAGTGGAATTACTGGATGGTGTGGTATTTTAACCTTTAATGTTTTGAGGTCCCTGCTTACCATTTTCCATAGTGTCTATATCAGTTTACATTGCCACCAACAGTGCACAAAGGTTTTGTTTTTGTTTTTGTTTTGTTTCTCCACATCCTTGCCAATACTTATTTCTCATCTTTTTTTTTTTTTTTTTTTTTTTTTAAAGATTTTATTTATTTATTTGAGAAAGAGAGAATGAGAGAGAGAGAGCACATGAGAGGGGGGAGGGTCAGAGGGAGAAGCAGGCTCCCCGCCAAGCAGGGAGCCCGATGCGGGACTCGATCCAGGGACTCCAGGACCATGACCTGAGCCGAAAGCAGTCGCTCAACAAACTGAGCCACCCAGGCGCCCACTTATTTCTCATCTTTATGATACTAGCCATTCTGGCTAGTGTGAGGTGATATCTCATTGTGGTTTTTTTTTTTTTTGCATTTCCCTGGTGATTAGTAATGTTCAGCATCTTTTCATGTGTCTGTTGGCTATTTGTATGTCTTTTTGGAAAAATATTTATAACTTCTACCCAGTTTTAATTGGATTATTAGATTTTGGTATTGAGTTGTATGAGTTCCTTACATATTTTGGATATTAATCCCTTATTGGACATATCATTTGCAAATATGTTCCCCACTCAGAAGGTTGCTTTTAAATTTTGTTGATGGTTTTCTTTGCTATGCAAATATAATAGATAAACTTTAAGGAAGATCTGGGAATATTGGTGGCCCTAGAACACAGGAACTTAAGTGAAGTTGATAGAACTTTTCTGACCATTAAAACATGTATCTAAAAGCAAGGGTTTGATATAAAGCTAGGGAATGACCATAAGACCTATTGTCCTACTGGTATAACAAGAGGATATTCAAGACTGCTTTTACATTATATTAAATATGTTATTTTTTCTATCGAGATTAAATTCTCCTTATTACCCAATTTACAATTTGAAATGTTGGCCAATTCTTTTTATTTTATTTTATTTTTAAAATTTTTATTGTTATGTTAATCACCATACATTACATCATTAATTTTTGATGTAGTGTTCCATGATTCATTGTTTGTGCATAACACCCAGTGCTCCATGCAGAACGTGCCCTTTTTAATACCCATCACCAGGCTAACCCATCCCCCCACCCCCTGCCCTCTAGAACCCTCAGTTTGTTTTTCAGATTTCATCGTCTCTCATGGTTCATCTCCCCCTCCAATTTCTCCCCTTCATTTTTCCCCTCCTGCTATCTTCTTCTTTTTTTTTTCTTAACATGTATTGCATTATTTGTTTCAGAGGTACAGATCTGTGATTCAACAGTCTTGCACAATTCACAGCGCTCACCATAGCACATACCCTCCCCAATGTCTATCACCCAGCCACCCCATCCCTCCAACTCCACTCCCCACTCCAGCAACCCTCAGTTTGTTTCCTGAGATTAAGAATTCCTCATATCAGTGAGGTCATATGATACATGTCTTTCTCTGATTGACTTATTCCACTCAGCATAACACCCTCCAGTTCCATCCACGCCATTGCAAATGGCAAGATCTCATTCCTTTTGATGGCTGCATAATATTCTATTGTATATATATACCACATCTTCTTTATCCATTCATCTGTCGAAGGACATCTTGGCTCTTTCCACAGTTTGGCTATTGTGGACATTGCTGCTATAAACTTCAGGGTGCACGTACCCCTTTGGATCCCTACATTTGTATCTTTGGGGTAAATACCCAGTAGTGCAATGCTCAGTCGTATGGTAGCTCTATTTTCAACTTTTTGAGGAACCTCCATACTGTTTTTCAGAGTGGTTGCACCAGCTTGCATTCCCACCAACAGTGGAGGAGGGTTCCCCTTTCTCTGCATCCCCGCCAACATCTGTCGTTTCCTGACTTGTTAATTTTAGCCATTCTGACTGGTGTGAGGTGGTATCTCATTGAGGTTTTGATCTGGATTTCCCTGATGCCGAGCGATGTTGAGCACTTTTTCATGTGTCTGTTGGCCAATTCTTTTTATTCATTATATTTTTTTGGAAGGACTTCAAACTTTGTGTATCACGAATTTTTTATTCTTACTGCTCCCAAACTTAACAAGAGTATCCCTTTGGAATCCTCTTTAAATAATTTTCCTGTCTCAAGCCTCATTTTTAGATATCATGCAAATATTCCTTAAATGCTCTTTTCTTTTTAAAAACACTCATTAATTCAATCTTTCCAAAACCATGAATTATTTTCTGGTTACAAACCTAAGTCTAGAATACTCTATCTAGCTTCCAATGGTAGAGTAATCGAATCCCATGCTACCATTTCAGCCTTGTCTAACAGACATTTCTGCCTTTATCAGAGTATTTTTCTTTCTCTGCTATAAAAACACTCTCCACTTCTATGAACATAATGCTCATTTTTATCCTTGCATAAATAAAATTTTACCAATTCAAAAGTTAAACATTCAAGTTAAAATACAAATATCTGTTTTCCATAAAAGATTTATTGACTGATCCTTCATTAATAATTCTCTTCTTTGAAACCCTATAGTATTTTTAGTATTATCATACAGTTTAGTCCTTGACTGTGTATACTATTTTGCATTAATTCTTTATTATTCTGTTATATTAATTTTGCCACCCAGTTTAGAGAGCCAGTTAAAGGGAATTTAACTACTAGTTAGTTGTCTTAAAGCTTATGGTGTCAGTAGTATAGATTTGATTTGTTGAATAGTTATCAATTCTTCTATTTAGAGAGTGAATGTTTTAAAGTTCTTTCAATCACTTGACTGTCAAAAGAGGTCTAAACAATTTAATATTATATTTTGAGGCTATTAAGTTGGATTTGGATGTTTATTTCTTATTAAAATAATGTATTTAATTATTGAATCTAACAAATAAAAGAGAGGGTTGTTACCTTTGTTCTATTGTTTCCAATAATCTTTTGTGCTTACAAAGCTTGAATGAAGAATTATTAAACAGTGATGCTCCTATTCATGCAATACCATTTGATGGAGGAGTTTGAAAGGAAAAGTGGGTCTTCACGGGCAGGGTCATATTGTGAAAATGTGTTAATGGTATCACATTCTCTTTGCCATATGAATGTGTTTGACTGACATTTATCTGCTTTTCTCCAATGATGCATGGCTTGTTCATTGTGTTGGGCACAGTTAGCTGCCAGACATTGTGACTAGAGAATCAATCTGAGTCTCTTTATTTCTTATTTGCATTTCCCCTTTCAATATCCTTTATTTATTGTTGTAGAACAATTAACACAATTATTCATAATAAATTTGGGGCTATGTTAAATGTAATTTTAAACCACAGATTTCCAGATTTTCTATTCTAATACCATCATTCCTTCCAAGAAACAAGTAGAAGGGTGAAGATGGATCCCACTTTTAACTTACCATTTTTATTGTATCTTTAAAAAAGAAAAAAAAAGTAACATTTCACAGTGTGAATTTAATTAAAGTAAATGGAGAGTTTAAAAGATGGAAGAATCATGTTGCTTCTTAATTGTGTTGTTGACTTAACATATAATGATTCTTTCCAACTCACCCCATATAATACCATCGGCATTGTTTTAATACAAGCTCATTAAGAAAAAAAAGTCCTGCTTCACTGTTTATTTCAGAATTAAACCCATAATCTCTGGGTGAAAATTACCTGTGTGCTTTCTTTAGGATTTTATTGGTCTCTGGTTTGAGCCATTTGAGAAGTAAATTGGTTAAACCACACTTTTTCATTCAACTTGGGGTCATTATACTTCATTCTTGCATCAAAAAGTAATTTATTTACTTATTTATTTAAAGATTTACTTATTTATTTGAGAGAGAGAAAGAGAGAGAGAGCATGGGGGGGTGCAGAGGGAGAGAATCTTTCAAGCAGAATCCACACCGAGTGCTGAGCCCTTTGCAGGGCTGGATCTCACAACCCATAAAATCATGACCTGAGCCGAAACCAAGAGTTGGATGCTTAACCAACTGAGCCACCCAGGAACCCCCAAAAGGTAATTTAGAGGGGAACCTGGGTGGCTCAGTTGGTTGAGCATCTGAGTTTTGATTTCAGCTCAGGTCGTTATCTCGGGGTCATGAGATCAAGCCCTGTGTTGAGCCAGGCATGGGGCTCCAGGCTCAGTGCAGATGAGGGAGTCTGCTTGAGAGGAAAAAAAAAATTCTCAGTATCATTAAGAACAAAACTGAAAAATAGATAAAGGCAGGCCAAGAACCCAGGTAGAATTTAATAAGGTGGAACTAATATTCCAAGTAAGATTAAAGTCATCTAAGTACTCTGGCTTCAGCATTTACTAGCATTCCTATACCCTGTACTAAAGATATTTTAAAGAACAAAAACTACATCCAAATGATATGCTCAGAAATTTCTGTTAGAGTGAAACCCATTCTTTCAGCTCTACCTAGAGGGAAGAATCATCATGAAGCTTAAATGCAGTTCGAGTGAAAACAAAAAGTGTCCTCATGTGGGGAAAGGACTTGGATGAGGAATTAAAGGAAGGTCTGAGTCTACATGCTCCAGAGTGTGTTGGGCAAGTACTTATCTATCTTTTCTCCCATGTGGTATAAAAAGTAAAATGTTCCACACATCCACATTGGGAAATCAAAACCAAACCGTGAGAGGCATTGTAGTAGCCAAGTCAACATTATTAACAAAGCCCTCGAAATAGCACCAACTATGACAAAACCAGATACTTAGCTAATATTGTCTGTCTTCCTGCACCAAGCACGTGATAATTGGTGATTGGTGAGACCAATAAATAAATCAATGATTATAGTAGTGATTTTATGTCAAGATGAGTAAGAGAAGCAGGGTAGAGGATTTGTTCAGGAGGAAGAGATTTCTTTATGAGCTGATTCCTAAATATGATCAAGCATGAGCCTCATCATTCCATCATTCTTACTAGAGAAATGCCAACTCTAAATTCAACTTTGTCTTAAGTCTGCCTTTGATTTTTCTTAGATTACTACCTTTATGCTAATAGGTACATTATTGTATTTCCGTATCAGTTATATTCTACCTGAAGGAAATTTTAGAAAAAGTATAGTAGTGGGCATCTTCGTCTGGTTTTAGGAGGTCATATTGTATTCTTCAAGTGGTTATGAAGATTCATAAAGACATTATGAAGAGTAGGTAAGATATATAACATTATTTTCCTACTCTCTACTATTTAGTGGAAATTTATTTGAAGGACAAAATGCTGTAGATTTAAGATCACTCTAGGTGTAACTTGCTATTCAAAAAATAGCAGTTCTTTTTAAATAATGTAAATTTAAATTTCCATAATCAAAACAAACATTTCACTAAATCAATGTTAGAGTAATTTTATAATTATTTCTGGTAAAGAGTAATTTTGAGTAGAATTTTTTTATAATACTGAAAATGAAGTCAATTTTTAGAACAAAAGTTCCATCCACATGGATGATAAAGTACTTTAGCATCAGAACTAAAACTGCTCATCCCCCCCAATATAATAATGGTTTAAAATAAACTAAATTCTTCATCTGTGGAACATTACACACACAAAAAATTTATTGCTTCAAGAGATAGCAAGTCTTAAACCTGTTTCCCAAGATGTGATTCCAAAGCAGGACTGCCGTTTTGGAATATGAAAGGGAGATAAAACTGATGGTTCTGATTAAATATTATTTTGAATCTCTCTTTTTTAATGGAGATGAAGAAAGCACATTTTGTATGGAGTTTTGTTTTGACTCAGCTTGCCATGAAGCTGTTTAAATCAAGTCTTATACCCACATTATTTCAGTTGCCAAAAACATCAAAACAGCAACAAAGGAAAAGCTAACCTTGAATTTTCAGCTTGTATTTCGGCCCTTGTAAACAAGTTACCATGGAGATGATACCCAAGTGAGCTACAGGCTTGACTCAAAACAGCCACTGTGTGTGGACCCTCAGCACAATATAACGTGGCATTGGTGCTATTCATGATAAAAACCTTCATATATCCTCTGGTATTTAAAAGTTCTTCTGCAGCATGCCAGGTAAAAGCTTAAAATTTGTTGAAACTGTCATGGATTTGCTTAAAGGCAACAAAATCAGGAAGGACAAAGAATTACATCTTTGAATATTGTAAATTTGGTAACAAATTTAAAATTTTTGAAGGTAGTAATTTGAAGTTGTGTTCTTTGAGCCTTTTAAGGAAGATGCAGTCTAGAAGTCTTGACTGTAGCTTTTTTTTTTTTTAAGATTTTATTTATTTATTTGACAGAGAGAGAGATAGCGAGAGCAGGAACACAAGCAGGGGGAGTGGGAGAGAGAGAAGCAGGCTTCCTGCCGAGCAGGGAGCCTGATGTGGGGCTCAATCCCAGGACGCTGGGATCATGACCTGAGCTGAAGGCAGACGCTTAACGACTGAGCCACCCAGGCGCCCTTGACTGTAGCTTTAAATTATTTTCTTGGTGCAAATCATTTCTAAAGAGGCTAAATTATATCTGACAAACAAAGCAAAATAAGCCCTGTCATTATGGACCCCAATTCTGTCTTCCACTCTGTATAGGCTGCAATGGCATGGAAACCCCTAGCAAAGTAAAGAACAAACACAGATTTTATTAGCTTAGGTTTCATTTTTTTAAAATATTTCAAAACCATAGAAAATAGCATTCCTGTATCCAGTAAAAATTTATACATATCCTTTCCTCCTCTAGATTTGTTTTCTAGTCTAGTTCCCATGTGAAAAACTACAGAAATTTTGGGTTACTAGTTTATAAGATTTTTAACAATTGCATAATATTTTGACTTGAAAAACTCAAATATCTACATTCTACAGAATTTACAGTTTTCATGTTTAGCTTAAGACGTGCAGTTGATATCTACTTCTTTTTCTTCTTTAACCTCAAGACATAAAAAAAGTGTTATTAAAAATATTTTATCAGAAGACAAATGGCATATCTATTCTATGAAATACAATTTAACAATTCAAAAAGATGTAACAGTTTAATATATATTAGTATATTCTATTACATATACTATGTAATAGATATAATTAAATTGAATATTTTTGTATATATGTATATACAGAAGATCCCAATTATAGAATAAAATCCTATATAATTATGTTAGATGTAATTTTGAGTGAAAAGTGAATTGTATAATGATATAGATAGAATTTTATTTAACTAAAATTTTTTAAATTACCAAATAAAGGGTGCCTTGGTGGCTCAGTCATTAAGCATCTACCTTCGGCTCAGGTCATGATCCCAGGGTCCTGCTCAGCGGGAAGCCTGCTTCTTCCTCTCCCACTCCCCCTGCTTGTGTTCCCTCTCTCGCTGTCTCTATCTCTCTGTCAAATAAAGGAATAAAATCTTAAAAAAAAATTACCAAATAAAATAGTGATAGGTACATATATGTGTTTACAGACGCATAGAAAAAGAAATGGAAGACTATAAGCAAACTGATAAAATTAGTGTTTATTTCTGGGTGGGGTGGAGGAAGGAGAGAGGTTGGTAGAGCTGAAGAAGAAAGACCTGGGTTGGAGACATTAAATTATCAAAGAGGATATTTGGTCTTATGAATACTATTTTTTAAAAACAATTAGAATTTATTCAGGTATTACTTAAGCAATCAATTTTTAAATTAAAGAATCTATAAGAACTATTTGAAAGAACCCTGATTTTTCCCATGAAATTGGTATATCATTTTAAAAGTTTTCATATATGTGATTTGCCTTTAGAATGGTGTTGTTTTATTCTATTCCAATAAAAAAAAGACCAATTCCAGTGCCTGACCACTCAGTATGAATCACCATCATCTGGCCACTTACTAGAAATGTAAAATATCTTTCCCTACCTTTAGACTGTCTGATTCAAAATCTATTTTTAAAAAATATACAAAGTGATTTGTAGGCCTATAAAATTGAAAGAGTACCATTCTAGGGGGTTATCTCTGGCATGAGATTGACCTGCCACCCAACCAAAAATGATCATCTTCTTCCTATCTTATGTCATATTATCTAGTACTAAAAATAAAGTTAAATATTTTATTGATCATCTTGGTATATCTCGATCAGGGACCTTTTGAACTGCCATTTGTCCTTCTGTTTGTAGTCTTTCTACTTCAAAAGATAGATACTCTGT
This sequence comes from Neomonachus schauinslandi, assembly GCF_002201575.2. NCBI lineage: Eukaryota > Metazoa > Chordata > Mammalia > Carnivora > Phocidae > Neomonachus > Neomonachus schauinslandi. Next base: position 96,496,642 of record NC_058409.1, on the reverse strand, counting down.
CATCTATACTTGTTTATTCTGTGATGCAGTTGATTAATCTAACTTGAATTTGGTGCTAAAGGCACAGAGAACTTTGAATATACCTCCACTAGCCAGTGATCAGTGAATGTTTATTGAGTAGAAATGCCCCTAAGAGTAATTCAGGTAAGATCTGGTTTACATCAGTACGAGGCTACTGATGTAACTTGTAAATTCTAACTTGAGAATTAAATGGGCATTAGAGCATGGTAAAATACTTTCGAATCAAACATCAATTAGAACCTGATTCACTTTACCATTCTTAAAGCAATCATTAATAGTATAGGTTAGGGTGACACTTTGGGTCAGATAATTATATGTCATGGAAATTGTCCTATGCAAGTTAGTTAGCATGTTACTAGCATCCCTGCCCTCTACCCACTAGATGCCAGCAGTACCACCCCCTTCCAGTTGTGAAAACCAAAAATGTCCCCTGGGAAACAACAATACCCCCAGTTGAAAACAGTGCATAGGCAAATATTATTTCATCTTTTGTCATCATATTGATATCACCAGGCTTTACAGCTACAACTGGAAATTGATGTTTCCATTTTAGACAGTAGGACCCCCAAAAAAGGCATATCAAGTAATATGTATACATTAAAAAAAAAAAACCAAAAATAAAACAATGCCTTCTAAGTTCCACTCACTAGTTGATTTCACAGGATTCCTGTTGCCTCCAAAATTCTTGAGTCATTCCATATTCATTTTTCATCTGTTTCTTTACTTTCCTGCATTATCTTCCCTCCATTTTAGTTTCCCATCTACTTTTATCCCCTTACTTCATTTCCAGTTCTCCTTCCTTTCTCTTCTTAGTACATACTCATTTATCTTTTCTAACATATCCATATTTAATGGATTTTTACCAGTATTGTTGTAGGTCTTATGTTTTAGTCTTCAAATTGGTATTTTTAGAAACAGTAATATCTGCCTCCACTGACTAACAGAAGAAAGAATGACAGCCCAGTAACATTGGAGATGACAGAAGGAGAAGCTGGTGCAAACAAAACTCCCCTGGAATACAACGAAATCAGCATATCTGAAAAGGTTTCAGGACAATTTTAAATACTGTTTCACACTTCTGAATTAAAGATAATGGAGTGAGAAATGGAATATCTGCTCAAGGAGGTACCAAACTCTTCTGTTAGACTTGCCACATTTTCTTTTGCAAAATAAAGTCTATAAAGCAATAATTTTTATAGGTTATCAATAGCATTAATGTGAAAAATATAAGCTTTATTGCTAACCATTTGAGATGCAAGGAAGCTCTTCTTCTCTTTCTCACAGAAATTGGATGACCATGTGGCCTGACAGCTCCCTCGTGTTATAAAATAATGCAAACAATATTTTTTCACCCCAAACAAAATTGGTTAAAATTACATTTTCCCAAGTCATATGGAAATGCACTAATTTGTAACTTTCTAAAGCCAACACATTTATGCTTCAGAGATACATAATTCAGTAACAAACAACAGACTGAATTTTGATCAGGTTTTAAAAATGGGTACAATAGCCTTCTCAGACTTCAAATGAACTTTGAAAACTCTCTTGGTATTCTCTCCCTCATGAAATTGTAAGGACAGAATTCCCTTGTTTTGTTTTGTTTGTTTGTTTGTTTAGCAATATGCAGTGAGGAAAAAAAAGTGAAAAAGTCTTGCATATTTGTATAATATGTAAAGGCTCCAATGATTAAAACAGCCTTCAGACTTAATAGCAAGCATTTTATTTTAAAGGCAATAATTCTTCAAGAACCTGGAGGAAGACTACATTATTGTGCTTTTCCTTTTTGGAATTGATGGCTACATTATGTGAGGTAGGTGAAGTAAAGCATGATAATAAGCAGTTCTGATAGGAAAAAGATTAATGGGAATTTATTTTTCTCCATTTTTTTAAGAAGAAAATATCATTTGGATTCTCAGCATTAAAAAACAAGAAGACCACTACATAATGTGTTAGTTAGTCCTCCAACTAATAGCAAAATGTACATATAGATTTTTATAGTTAAGTCCACATTGATAGATAATTTTCTATCTTCTTTCTAAATGATTTTATAGGATATAAACAGATTGACAAAGCAGGGATCAACCATGCCACAAGATATTATTAACATGATTCAACAATCAATAGTAATAAAGTAATTATTTGAGAATATTCTTATAACTTCTGGACACCTGTTTTCCTTTGTTCTTTTTCCTTATAAATTTTGTTTATATTTCAATGCACTTAGTATTGAAGAATGAAGTCATATTTGGTATAATTCATAATTTTTTCTTTGCTAATTAATTCTTTTAAAGTTATGGTGACTATTGTAGTTATTGGGGGAAATAAATCCAAACTATTGTTAAAAAAGAGTAAATTCATACTCTATGCAACCACATATTTTAAATTTAGACTTCATAAGTCTTGGAGTTTTATTTCTTTAAGTAAGATGAAAATATACCAAATTGGGCAAAATCTATGAAATCATTTTTATTTTCATTATTGTTCAAAGGACTTTAGCAGGATTTGTACTGTTTCATTTAATTATTAACGAACAAGGAGCAATTGCAGGGATCCCATGTGAATTGTCTTCCATGCTTTTTTTCCTGATTCTCATTTTAAATGTGTAAACCTATTTAATGATAGGATTGCAATAATGGTTAACTGTGATTTTTGAGTCAATAATTGTGCAGAAAATCTTATTTGCATATCTTTTCAAAAAGCCAATTTAAAGTCCTGAGATGCTTACTGAAGTTGACCAGTCCCTACATGGAAAAAAAAGTCATAGATAGGGCATGTTAGGCTTCAGATTATCTATCTGTTACACATTTGTGTAACCAGCACACCTAAATTAGCATATTTATTGGAAATAACCATACTTGGCAGTGACTGAGAAAGGAAAAATTGAGAACTCCTTATCATTTGACTTCAGTCATCACATATAAACATCATAAACATAACGTACATGTTTTTTTGTATATAGTATGGGTACAGTACTACACATTTGAAGCACTCAATGTATATTGCATTTTTTGTCAGCAATTTAGAAAACTTTTTGAATGAGATCATTGATTTTCACAATAAGTCTTTTAATCAGGTCAGTGACAGAAACCACTTCAAACATGACCTAAGTGAGGGGAGAGGAGTTTTTGGTTCATTAGAAAACTCAAGGATAGTTCTGGCTTTGGTTTTAGCTGTATCCATATCTACAAATGTCATCAGACATCTACCCTTCCCCATCACTCAGTGTTCTGTTTTGCTTTATTTTGTTTTTCTTACCATTTTGGTTATATTCTAAGGCTTATTTTCTGCAAGTCTGTCAGCAACTAACTCAAAGCTTGAATCTGGTAGACTGAAGAACTCTACTTTTCTGGAAGTTTTGGTATTGGTTCTGATTGGTTTTGAATAAGGCCACCCACCAAACCATAATGGTCTTAGTCTCAAAGTGTGGGGCAGTGGGGAATGTAATTTTGGTCATCTGTAGAGACACTTCTGGTTGCTATAACTACGGGCAAGGTTGCCACTGGCATCTAGTTGGTAAAAGCCAAGGATGTTGCTAAATGTCCTACAATGTACAAAACAGCCCACACCTCACAACAAAGAATTATCCCGTCCAAAATATCAATAGTGCTAAGGTTGAAAAACTTTGCACTAGAAGTTGTATTAGTCCTGCTGACCCACAATGGGTTATAGAGAGATAGGAGTAAGAGAGACTTATCCAAGAAAACTGTGCTGTAATGAGAAGAAAAGGCAGTAAATGCTGATAAGGGATCAACCCATATAAGCAAGAGGGAGTATTTTTTTACCTCTAGGCCATGAGTAGGAAAAAAAAAGTAAAAATCAGAGTTTTTAACAATGAATCTTTACCTAAATATGTTTGGTAAAGTTGACTTTTCTTATCTTTTTAACTCATAATTTGTCTTTGTTCCCAGTGAAGTTTCTTGGTGTTAGATAAATAATCTGCATTTTGCTAAGTTGATGTGAGTCAGAAATTCTGCACTATTAACACATTATCTGGCACTTTCATATTTTAAACAAATATAGTCTTTAAAATTATTTTATGTGTAACTATTTTATTGTTAAATCAAATATTCTAGTTGAAAAGAATTTTATAATCAGAAGGGAAAAATTTACTCATGTGGCAGATTCTAGTCTTCTGCAATTTTTTTTGTAACTTGAAGATGGCATTTATTTTGTTCTTATAGTAATTAAATTGAAAATGTTTATATGTTCATGAAAAAGACTTTTAGAGTGAATAAGAGGTGAGAAAACCTCATAGCACTTTGGATTTTTTTTATTTAAAGGATATTAGGTAGTTTATTTTGCAATTATTCTTTGATTTGGAATATTCCTCTTCAAGTATTTCAAAAGTAATTTCTTTTCTTCCTTAGAGTCAACAGTAATTAAAGTATTTTTTAAGGAAAAAATAACACTAATGCTAAAGGTTGTTTGAACTGTTTCTTCTGTGTGTGTGTGTGTATATGAGAGAGAGAGACAGACACAGAGCAGAGACAGAGACAGATAAAGAGAGAATGTATGTTCAAGAAAGTTGTTAAGCAGTTCTATATGGCATGAAAGTTTTGATCCCAAGAATCAGGAACAGAAAAGCAGAGAATGCACCTTCTAAGAGTAAATGCTAAATTGCTGTATATTTTATAGTCAGATGTGTGTGTACACGTATATGTACGCTCACATCTGACCATCAATCAGACCCTCCAGCTTGCCTCCAGGAAAGTTGAAAGAGTGCATCTCACAGGAGAGGAAAATGCATTTAAAATTACTGCAGCCATAAAATAAACTGACATAACCCAAAGCAACAAATAATGGGGGGGGGGGAAATTCTTCTGGGGCTCTGTCTCTTTCAGCAAAGATTTTGACTTTCTGTTTTTATTTCTTGTCAGTGATCCTGGGTGTGTTTAAAATGACATAAAATGCATTCATTATGCCCCCAGATTCCAAATGCTTCAGCCTGTCTTGTACATTCCTCAAGAAAATACATACTTCTGGAATAGAGAGCAGATGTAGAAGCAAAATGACAGCCCTTGTGGGATGTTTGGTGGCTTAAAAAAAATCTCCAAGCAATTTTTTCTATTGCATCATGCCTGAAAAGCAGCTTAATTCCTCTGTTATGATTAAAGTTGATTGATTGAATTGATCTGTGATGTATCCTGTTTCCCTAGTTTACAAAGATGCTCAGGAAGAGTGAGGAAGCTGTCTGAATAGGATCCAAGTGCTTAATATATGCTGAGGTCCCACTTAACATTTATTATCTGTTATCGAAGTAGGAGAAAAGCATGTAAATTATATGGATGTCTCTGATTCAAGGAAAGGGAAAGATAAATACTTATGCACTCAGTGATTTTCATCAACCATTTTCTTTTTTTTTTTTAAGATTTTATTTATTTATTTGAGAGAGAGAGAATAAGAGAGAACACATGAGAGGGGATAGGGTCAGAGGGCAAAGCAGACTCCCTGCCGAGCAGGGAGCCCGATACCGGACTCGATCCAGGGACTCCAGGATCATGACCTGAGCCGAAGGCAGTCCCTTAACCAACTGAGCCACCCAGGCGCCCCATCATCAACCATTTTCTAAAACAAACACCATCTTTTTTTAGACTTAACAGTAACTTTGTAAAAAGATTTTCCTCTGCGAGGAAGGTAACATTTTGTTACCTTACCATTGCTTATATTAGTAAAGAAACTTGAAAAACTTCGAGTCTGACTCTCAAGGTTGTTTACTAAATGTAATTTGCAGTAAAATTTAGGACCCTCAGAAACCTAGGATACTTTAAAATTATTATCTTCATGAGTTTTTTTTTCCCAAAGGGATATTAAAAAATGAAGAAGAGAATCATTAGCAGATATTCCATCTGATTTTGGATGGGTGGGTGGGTATGAAAATGAGGTGAGGAAGTAATTTCCAGCGCTCCAGATATATATGCTTGTGAGGTACAGAATTTACTTAGAATCTGTCAACTAAATACACCAAAATGTTGATAGGTATACAGTATTTAATATGCAGGGGAAAATGCATAAGATTACAGCAAACTATGAATTATAGCTAATCTACTTGAAGCACATACCTTCTCCTTAATCAGTTTAGAGATCCACTGCCAATTTTTTGACAAATTTTTTGCAATTATGATATTTTTATTCCTATGGAGGTCTAACATAAGAAATATATAATTAGCAGTAAACTTTTAAGGAATGGAAATATTTCAAATTTTCTTTACTGCTAGGAAGCTCTTTAAGGAGCTGGCTTTTAGAGTCATATATCTGCATAATTGCATTTTCTTGTTCTCACAGAATTAAGCACCTTTGTTAAGCACCCAAACCTCTAGGTTTTAGTCTCAATCACAGCTATTACCCCTATAAGCCAGATATAGTAATAAGAATAATGTAGTAATGTAGTGATAATATTAATTAAATATATTTATTTAATTATTTATATTTATATATTATATAATAATATATAATATAAAATAACAACTACGAAAAGAATACCAATTCAACAGCGACCAGGTGTGAGCTTTTTATGTGCTGGTCACTGTCTTAAGTCCATTATAATTATTAGCTTATTTAATCTCATAACAACCTGTAAAGCTGATACCATCAACATCTCATTTTATAGGTGAGGAAAGTAAGGCACAAAGAGGTTAATTTTTTAATTCTTATAAAGCCTGCTTTCTCTCTCTTCCTGCCCCATATGTCAAGCTTGAAATGGAGCATTGCTTGACTTCCATAGCATGCGGGACATTATGTGGCCACCACTCAAAAAAAATTCCAAAGATTTAATTTTTTATTTTACATTGCCTCAGGGCCACAACTACAAAGAGAAATAAATAACAGGCATATATACTTTTTTTCTTTCTTCCCAAGTTTAGCCATTTCCAACAACTCCTTTTCCCATTTTTTTCCTTTCTAACTCAAATTCAGAGGTATCTGGTTTGGAATTAAATTTATCTTTGAACACAAGTGACCACAAGTTTTCTGAACCTGGCACTGTTAGTGGAAATAAAAGCAATAAAAAGGCATTTAGGGTTGCCAGATATGATATAGGACACTGATCAAATTTGAATTTCAGAGAAACAATGGAAAACTTTTAATATGAATATAACCCAGGCAGTACTTTGGACATACTTATACTACTATTTTTTCAAATTTATTTGAAATTCAAATTTAACCATTTATTCTACATTTTTAATAGCTATTTAATTGTATTTTAAATGTTAACTCCAGCAACACAATTTAATAGCATTACATATTTTCACTTCAGGGACATACATTTTCATTGTCACGAATATACTCTGATATTAAACATGCATTTCTTTACATTAAACTTCTAGAACTGTGTTATTTCAAAATGATAGATAATACCCTAACCCCATGTAATGCATAAACCTTCTTCGCCATCCTTGATAATTCATCCTTCCTGCCTGCCTGTCTTGTTCTTTCCTTCTCTCTCGAATTTAACACATTTCTCTACTCTTCTAAATAAAATTTTGCATTCCATCTAAGTTGTTTGTAGTGGTTAAATATTCCCAATTCTCAGCCCCCTCCAAAATGTTTAGTGTTTTAATTTTATGGCATCTCCCTTAAAATTCCTCATCTTTCCCAAGTCTAACACTGTATTAAAAGTTTTTAGTAATTTCTCTCTTATTTTTTAAAGAGAGATTAAATAAGCCTTGGCTTAATTCAGTAGCTGAACTGTATCATCAAATTTATATATATTTATTTTTCTCTCGTGTATACAAAATTTCAACTTTAAGGTGGGACTATATTTCTTGGAAGTGTCTCAGCAGACACCCTTTATCTGTTAAAGGTCAGAAATGCTTATTGTCCTTGCTTAAATCAAATATTTAAAAGGAATAGATTAAGTTGACTGGTTTAGATCAATCAGGACATGGAAGATGATTATATCTGTGGGCAGTTACCCCTTGAGGACAGTTACATGGAAAAATCAGCATACTTTCATCAAGAACAAAGGGCATATGTAATCAACAGTGTTACTAAACATGGTACATGGTGGTTGAGGTAAAGAGAAAAGGGCTAGTCTTTAAAAAAAATATTGGTAATGGTGAAACAATTCCAATAATTGCTTGGTCTTCAGATTATTTACCTATCGAACACAGAAGGAAAACTTCCTCTGGCTTAACAGTAAACTAAATAGGATTCCTAACTATTTATTTATTTATTTATAAATGGAGAAGTGGCAGCAGTTCTTTGACATTTTGCTTCTGGCAGAATAGAGACTATCACATGGTGAATACCCCATTTATTAGGCAAAATGAAGGGTTCTCTGTCTCCAGAAGGTGAATTCATTGCCCAGCCAGCTTAAGGGCTTTGGACTAAATTCCAGCAGTGTTGTTTTGCAGAAACTTAAACCCTTACTTGGCCACTGTTCTAAGTCAGGATTTTTTTTTTTTTCCCTTCCTAAATCAGTGACAGATTTTATTAACATTAAATAAAAGCTGTTGTGAGCTCTTAAAATGTGCAGTACTGAAACGAGTAGGTACCATTACACTGTAAAAAGCATTTCACTTAAAACAAATGGTCATTTAAAATTATTTTTGATAGAAGAATTAGAGCTGTCTTATTATTGATTATTGCACTTTTGCTACTCCTTCCTTGTCTCAGTGTTCCAAGGGTATGTAGAAGTGAAATTATATCTATACTCTATTTTCATTCCTTTAGTGTGATTCTTCAATATACACTGTCTTTAGTAAAATGTGGAAAGTTTTTTGCCTGGATCCCTTTATAATTTTTGTTTTACTGTCCTTACTTTCATTATCTTACTGGGATGGGAGAGTTTCTAATGTGACTTTCAGCGCAGTGAATGTGAAACTCATGTGGAATACATATTGTAATTTAGTTTAATGACTTTTAATTCTATAGTACCCTTTTCTTTTATGTTACAATATTTAAGATTCAGTATATTTAAACACACAAGGTTGGCAATTTTTTTTTTTTGGTCAACTTTATTGAGATATAATTCACAGACTGTACAATTCACCTATTAAAAGTTAAAAATAAATTATTTTTAGTATACTCACAAGAGTGGTGCAACCATAACCATAATACATTTTAGAACATTTTTATCACCCACAAAAAAATTCCACAGGACCTGTTAATGGTACATTCCATTTGTTCCCAACAGCCTAAGTCCTGGGCAACCACTGTTCTACTTTCTGTTTCCATAGATTATCTTATTTTGGACATTTCACATAATGAAATCATGTAAACTATAGTCGTTTATGATTGGCTTCTTTTACATGACATAATGTTTTCAAGATTCTTTCACGATATAGCAGGAATCAATATTTCTTCCATTTTTATTGCCCAATAATATTCATTTGTATAGACATGATTTGACTTTTTAAAAAATACATGCCTCTTCAAAGTATTTTACTTATACTGTGATATCAAGATGACAGGGGCACCTGGGGGCACAGTTGGTTAAGCATCTAACTCTTGGTTTTGGCTCAGGTTATGATCTCAAGATCATAGGATCAAGCCCCACACCGGGCTCCATGCTGAGCAGAGAGTCTGCTGGAGATTCTTTCTCCCTCTCCCTCTGCCCCTCTTGCTCATGCTCTCTCTCTAACTCTCTTTCTCGCAAATAAATAAATAAATCTTTTAAAAAATACCAAGATAACAGAATCCAAATTTAAAATAAAGATCAGAAATTTTGAAATTTGTATAATCTAGATTGACCTCTACTTACCCTACACATCCTACCTCATTGAATAAAATGGGGCTGGAAAAAATATACTGGAAATAGGGAACATACTCATACAACTTAAAGATGATATTATATTTCATCTTGTTAAAATTATCAATATCAGCCATTTTTAATCCTATTATTTGCTATCTACTGCCCATAAGTGATACTTATCACAAGTCGTTTTTTGGGTTTTTGTTTTGTTTTGTTTTGGTTTTTGTTTTTTGTTTTGTTTTTTAACAGGAGGTACTTCCTGTTCTCGTAGAAATTCCCATTCTTATAGAAAACAGTTCATCAGTCATTTTGTCTGTTCTAGTTATCCAGACTACCCATGGGGCCATGTCCTTAGAACAAATACATTTATTAAAGTTATATTCTTGAGCAATGACTTCTCTGTTGTTGAGAATTCTGTGGATTATCAAGTAATTAATCTTTCTTTCCTCATCATGTATATGTGTGAATTATATGTAGTTGTCAGACATCTTCTCTCTCTTGTTTCAAAAATATCTTTATATCTATAAATATATATATATATTCTTACATGCATTTGAATTCCCAAGAATTTACATATAATTGAATGCACTTAAATATTCTAAACATGCAGAGAAAAAAATATGTCTGTGTGTGTATGTATGTGTGTACATGACTATACCTATAATTATGTCAGAACATAATATATTATTATTGGGTATGTTATATTATTTTGTGTTGTGTCTGCCTCAGAATTCATATATGAAATCTTAGTCTCTAAAATGAGGGTATTAGGAAGTGAGGCCTTTGAGAGATCTATTTCTGTTGTTTGTAAGCCACCCAGTCTATGGTATTGTGTTGTAGTAGATTGAACGGACTAGGACACTATATGAACAAAATTGATCTCTTTCCCCCTATGATTTAAAACAAAACAAAACAAAAACTTATACATTCTTTTATGGATTGAGTTTATATAGCTTTTCTTATTGACATAGGAAATATGAAAAGTTATAGCATGCTATCACATCTATTGTATTTATTGCATACGTCATTTACTCTTAGTTTCTTGGAAAAATTTTCTCCCTCCTTGGGACTAATATTTCACAAGTGTAACTTGTAACATGAAATTCTACAGCATTTGTTCATCATGAACAAATGCCTATTTATGAATTCTTGTCTCAGAAGCTAATTTAATTGGTGAATTCCAACTACTATTGCTTATTTCACACTTCAGTAGGTAAAGATGCATTAATAATCGAAGTTTCAAACTGTAATTAACATTAGCTTTAGGCTCCTGACAATGAAATGATTACATTTTAATGTATGGCTTGATAAACAAAGTAATCTAACATATGAATAAACAGCAAAAATAACTTACATTTACTCTTTCTCTGCATATTGATACATGCATTTGCATGTTATAAAACACAGAGAATAAATGAATGTTAAAAAAAATGTATAGGGCGCCTGGGTGGCTCAGTCGTTAAGCGTCTGCGTTTGGCTCAGGTCATGATCCCAGGGTCCTGGGATCGAGCCCCGTATCAGGCTCCCTGCTTGGTGAGCCTGCTTCTCCCTCTCCCTCTGCTGCTCCCCCTGCTTGTGCTCTCTATCAAATAAATAAATAAAATCTTTAAAAAAAATGTATAGACTGACCATACAACACCTATACCTAATCAATTCAGCACACCAAACTGAATTTGAGACATATTAACAAAAATATTATTTTTCTGGTAAATGTTTTTCTTCTGCCTTCATTTCCTTTCACAGTTTTCTATATTATTTAATTATGCTCTTATATTCAATTTACTCTGTTCTTAACTGAATTAATTACTTTATAAAGATCCCTGAATGATGAATTTGTATGCTAATATCTTGTTCTTCTAGCACACAATATTAGCCAAATACATTAGCCTGGTATTATTTACCTTTATGTTGAGAAAGATTGTATTGATGATATAATGTCAACTGAATGTTGATTCAACATTTCTGTATTCCTGACTTGATCTTTTTTGAGTGATATTTTCTGGACTTTTCCAGTATATTTTAAAAATGACAGTATTTAGAATGGTGCAAAAATCTAAATAACTGAGGTTGCTAATTGTGGTACTTTAACATTTCCCAACAGGTTACATCTTCAGGTGCCCAAGGGTAGGGACACAGTATAACTTCTTTTTCAGGAGCGTTTGATTGCTCAGAACTTCTCAATCAATGCCTCAGTTGTTTGGATAGGTTCAAATGTACGTACTTTAAGGTTATTAAAGATAAGATGGCCTTTGAAACAAACTCACAGAAATAGAATGAGGTAACCAAAAATATGAATTAAATACATAGTCTGATCTCAGATGTCAGACTACTGAACTAAAAAAACAGGCTTATTATTCCTCAAATCAGATCTTAGTCATTATGAGAACAAGTTTAAAGTCAACTACAGTTTTCTGTATTTGTGTTCTATGCCCTCTGGAGATATCTAGAATTCTATATAGAATTAAGACTTAGGGCGCCTGGGTGGCTCAGTTGGTTAAGCGACTGCCTTCAGCTCAGGTCATGATCCCAGGGTCCTGGGATCGAGTCCCGCATCGGGCTCCCTGCTCTGCGGGGAGCCTGCTTCTCCCTCTCCCACTCCCCATGCTTGTGTTCCCTCTCTCGCTGTGTCTCTCTCTGTCAAATAAATAAATAAAATCTTTATTAAAAAAAAAATTAAGACTTAAAGAAGAAACTAATCAGGTACCTAATATTTGTTAGAGTTTTGATGGGGACTTCAGCAAAAGTAATTTTATGCAATTCTAATAATAAATTTGTAAAATAAATAATACCTTATATTTCAACCAAAAAAAAAAAAAAAAACTTTAAGTTTCAGAGACATGATTTGTCCCATATAATAGGGAGGCTCTGAATTTTCTTCTTGCAAATCAAGTGTTGTTAGTGTAATGCCTCATGGATTTTCAATTGCTAAGAGAAATATAAAGATACACGCACACACATTATATGCCCATCACTGTTTTAAATGTTTTTTACATGGGCAATCATATCTTTCAAATGAGGACTCTGTGGTCCAGAGAGATTAAACAACTAAGAGGATTCAACAGCTAGAAAAAATATTGAGACCTTGAGTATTTGGCTCTAGGTATGTGTTGTTATTAGCCACACTTTCTTACCTGCTTTCTGTAAAGCATTTTTTTTTAAAGATTTTATTTATTTATTTAACAGAGAGAGACACAGCGAGAGAGCGAACACAAGCAGGGGGAGTGGGAGAGGGAGGCACAGGCTTCCCGCTGAGCAGGGAGCCCGATGCAGGGCTCGATCCCAGGACCCCGGGATCATGACCTGAGCCGAAGGCAGACACTTAACGACTGAGCCACCCAGGTGCCCCTCTGTAAAGCATTTTGAGTGGGTACTCATCTCACTTTTCTTTAAATATATGATTATTGTTATATATAAAGTCATGAATGAGAGCATGATAGAGAGTCTCCCTTCTTCATCCTTTGAAGATGTGTCCTAGAGTAACTGAGGTTTATTTTTCCTCTTATTCTTTTTTGCATTATTCTAGTTATGATGATAGCATAATATCAGTGTTTCAGTAGTACACTCTTTTAGATTTATTCTTAGTTAAGTGTCAGATTGATCTCTTTTGTTAACTTTTAAGATAATCTGAGCAGATGGCATTAAGAATACATTAATTAAATTAGGAGTTATAATAAAGATATACAATATTTTTTATCCTTGGGAAGGCTTAACATTTCATTCCCTTTCTTCTGTGTTCCATAATCCCAAATGTCATGAATAATTACATGCAGTTATTAAAGAAAAACTCTGTTGAGATGGAAATTCTACCAGATGCTGTTATAATCACTGTTTCTTACAGTTTAAATTTTAGCAATTGTTTGAAGACAAATTAAAAGGAAATGGACTTTTTAAAAAAAATTGAAGCTATTGTTACATGTTATATTTGTGTTCAGATATCTAGTATTATCTGCTAACTGTTTTTCTTTAATCTTCATACATGGTAAATAGGGATAACTCTAAACAAAATCAGTTTTGGTAGTTATTCTTAATGACTAACCAGAAACATCTGAAATATTTGATTAGACTCTGGCATGGAAATGTTGTTCTGTCATAATAAAAATACTCTTTAATAACAAATAATATAGTAATTTCATGAACAAAACAACCAAAATAACTCATCAGATGACATTCCTACCTTAACCTTTCTTACCTAGGTCTTGAGATTGTCATAATGACTTAGTTGCTAAATGCTAATTCTTCCAATTTGTTCTGGAGATTCTTATACTTTATAGTATCTCAGACTCACCTGCAGATGATGTTAAAAAATAGAAGTTCTTAGGTCTCACTAGCAGAAATTCTGAATTAGTAGGACTGGGGTAGGGTCCAGGATGTTCATTTTCAACTGACACCTCCTTCTGCTCTTGGTGCTTTTCTAATGCAGGTAATCCACAATCCTTGTGTTGAGAAAAAGTACATGGGATCATGGGAATAGCTGTGAATCAGAAGTACACAGGGAGTGATTTCAACATTTGCATGCCAGAGCACATGGATACCTTCATAGAATTTCACATCAGATTTCTGCAGCACAATCGCTTCTCGGCCTTTTGGCTAAGATCAAGTGCAGATTTCTGCAGCACATCTCTAACTGAGAACCATTTGACCCATGCAATTGAAGTCACACATGACCATCATCAGAAACAAACTCTTTTCCCCCCTTCTTTTCCTTTCCCTTCCCTTCCCTCCCATCCCCATCTTTTTTTTTTTTTTTTTAGGACTGTTGTTTAACTGTGCCTCACTGCTGCTTTATGTGTGTATGTGTGAGGTTCTAGAGAACACACTAAAATTCCCATGCTTATATAAACAATGATTGATGGTAGAATTGACAGGATCTTGAATGCTGCTTTTTCTCAGATTTGGCACAATACTTATAGAAGACAAGTGTCCTTTTCTTTGTCATTAATTAGGAGAATAGTCAGTACAGTATTAATATTCAAGATAGTCAATTCATGGAATGAAGTTTTCAGGCAGCAAAGATTATAACAAAATTATGAATCTACTCTCCAACTCCTACCCTCCCCACTAGTGAAACTGCAATATGAATGGAAAAGGGCACCTATTCTCATTATGATCTTTAGACTGTCATCATCAGGGCTAATTCTAATGTCACACTATGGATGATGAGTAGTTGAAATCCAATTTGAATGCATAATACCACGTTTAATTTACACTACCACCTGTCAATAAGAAATAGACTAAAGCATATCTTCTGAGCTATCCATAGGGAATATTCAATTATAATTAACCTTCCTATTTTTGTTAAATCTTTGTCCTGAAATGGATTGTTTGTGCCATTTCTTATTCTTGTAACAATCTGTCACTAGAAAGAATTTGAATTTTAATCTAATATTCTGTGAGAAATACAATAGAGGATGTTTCTTTTAATCTCCTCTGTACTGCTATTGCTTGTCTATTTCATTTCTTTTCCATAGGTTAATTATGACTACGGTTGTAATCTTTGTGCAGGCGCAGGATACTCTGGAAGGCTGTGGAAAATGATTTTCCACAAACCATATTGGATACAATATATGGCAAATGGGAAATTTCATTTTTTCTAACTTAGTATTAATGAGAGGAAAATAATAATTTTAGTTTAAATGATGCAATTTAGAGCATATGAATTCATGCTATCATGTGGATAACTTTATAAAATGACTTTTAAGCAACAATTAACTGCTATTTATAACCTAAAAACCATAATAATTTAGATGTTACCTCTAAAAATATGAAATTGAGAAAATAGCTTTTGCAGAAAATTAGACACTCTAGTAATGTATCTTCACTTGAGTAAGTTTACTGGAGTTGAAAATGTTACTTATGTTTCTTTACTCTTTCCCATCACAATTTGAAAATTAATGAAGCAAGAGCACTTTCCCACCCTCCATATTTTAGAGGTAGGTACAAGTTCATCATGATTCTCCAGTCATGATGGAGCAAGGACTGAGAGATTGGAGGCCGTGCTTACATGTTAAGCAGCACTTTCTTCGTAGGTTCAATGGAGGAGGTGAGTATGAGCAACTCTTTTGCAGACAGTAGGCTGGATTTTACAAGCAGCCAGGTTTTACAGACACAGGCGTGACCACATCCTTGCTCTGACACTGTGTGTACTTGAGCAAGCTACTGTACTTTTCTTAGCCTTAGTTATATTGATTCTTAAAAGTAAAGTAGGCATAATAATACGAAGCACAGAGAATGGTGTAAGTCTTAAATGGAATTCATGGACCTAGTGCCAAGGAAGCACCCAGAAAAAGACAGCTAATATTTTACTTCTACATTACAAATACTTAAATTCTAATTCCATAAAATGATGGATCAACTCTTTTCAGTGTTTTTTAAGGGGCAAGAGGAAGAGAAAGAGGAATTTGGAATTCTTTCCACTTCTGACATTTAGTTAGCCATACATGTTCTTTTCTTTCCCGCCCTCCCTCCCTCGCTCTCTCCCTCCCCCTCTCTCTCCCTCCCCCTCTTCCTTCCTTCCTTCCCCTCTCTTCCTTTCTTCCTTCTTTCCTTCCTTCTTTCCTTCTTTCCTTCTTTCCTTCCTTCCTTCTTTCCTGCCATCCACTCGTCCGTCCATCCATCCATCCATCATCTCATTAAATCCATGCAATCCAAAGAGAGAAAGTCCAACATAAACGTGAGTTAAAAGGAAGGATCCAGAAGCTGGACTGACCCAAAATTCATTCAGGAAGTATAAAACCAAACATCAAAAAATAGTTGGTATTATTTATGTATTTAAAAATAAGTTATTAAAAATCACTAAAACAGCAACTAGAAATAGTATATAACTAATGTAAGCTCAGTATGATTATTTTAAAAAATACTTTTGATAAGGTGAGTCTTTAAAATGCAAATTTCACTCTCTTTAGGGAAAAGAATGCCCAACTGAAAATAATGAGACAACTGATGATCTCTGTTTTCTTCTCAAAAGAAAAGGGAATATCTTCATGCTTCTATAGACATTTGTTTTGAATGTGTACTTATTACGAGAAGAATTTGAATGGTGCAGCACTTTTATAAAAGTAAATAAGTAAATGAATAAGTGAATGTGATACTAAAATGACAAATTTCGTCAAGCAAAAATGGAAACTTTGCAATACCTAAAAAGTGACAGAGTAGAAGTGTGTGTGCTTTCAGCATGTCCTCTGAGCCAGCTAACTTGTGTTTCCATGATGGCTCTGCTGCTTAGAGGTTACTGCCTGTATCTCAGTTTCTGATCTGTAAAATGTGAACAAATAATACTTCTTTATTCTTAGGTTTGTTATGAGAATTTAATGTTTCTTATTTGTAAAACATTTAAAGCAGCAACTGGTACATAATAAATGCTATGTTGGTAACAATGAAAGAAATACATTTACCTTTTTTTTTTTTAAAGATTTTATTTATTTATTTGAGAGAGAGAATGAGAGAGAGCACATGAGAGGGGGGAGGGTCAGAGGGAGAAGCAGACTCCCTGCTGAGCAGGGAGCCCGATGCGGGACTCCATCTAGGGACTCCAGGATCATGACCTGAGCCGAAGGCAGTCGCTTAACCAGCTGAGCCACCCAGGCGCCCATACATTTACCTTTATATTATATTTTCCTTCAAATGAAGCAAAAATAATCTTTTTTTCTCTATTACACAAACCTGTATCTTCATACTCAAAGAGCAAAAATTGTCATTTGACTCTATTTCAAGACATGAAAAATGACCATAGGTGATCTCTATATGTAATTTCTTTTTTAATCTTCATAAAAACTCTATAAAGCATGTACTCTGATCCCCATTTTACATATCAGGAATGTGTGACTGATTAGTAAAACATTTTGTTCTAGATATTGCCTAGTCATAGTCAAGTGTGGCATATCACCTTTTGCCTTGAGGCTACATTTTAGTGATTACAGGTGAATTTCTACCCCCAGATTTAGCAATTCTGAGGATTAAGTTCATAAAAGGGAGCTTCACTTTCCAAGGAGAAGTTAATTCCCCTAATGCATCTCCTAAAATGACAGGTGTGACTTCACCCCACTACCTACAATGGCTGTGCTGGCCACAACATTATTTTGTTATGTTAATCACCATACATTTCATCATTAGTTTTTGATGTAGTGTTCCATGACACTGAATTTTTGTCACATATCTTAACCTTCTTTCTTCAAAGTGCTCCTTTAAGGCAGCATGCGGTTTTCATTTTGAGTAGCTAATTTATTCATCAGTATTACCTGTAGTAACTTGTACCAGACAAGCTGCACATAGAAGGAAGCAGACAGACCCTTCTGTTCTCAAGGTGATTCATATTTATTGAAGCTAACCTGTTTCTATCCATGTTCACTTTTCTTAAACCTGCCACACAGCAAAAGAAGATATCCCACTACTTTTTTCTTTCTTTCTTTCTTTCTTTCTTTCTTTCTTTCTTTCTTTCTTTCTTTCTTTCTTTCTTTCTTTCTTTCTTTCTTTTTCTTTCTTTCTTTCTTTTTCTTTTTCTTTCTTTCTTTCTTCTTTCTTTCTTTCTTCTTTCTTTCTTTCTTTCTTTCTTTCTTTCTTTCTTTCTTTCTTTC